>NW_020653850.1:214592-258402 GCF_003589595.1 Hyposmocoma kahamanoa
GTGCTCCACGATGCTCACGCTGGGTACCGCCCGTTCCGGCCGCGCGCGCGCCGCCGGCGGCGCCTGACCCGCCCCTCTGCCGCAGGCACGCCGGGCGCGCTGCTGGACCTGTTCCTGCGGCACCCCAGCAACAACTTCCTGCACGCGCAGGTGTACGCCTTCGTGCGCAACGCGCTGGACAACCGCGTCTACCGCGCGCAGTACGCGCAGCACGTACGTGACCCGCGCCCCGCCCCGCCCCGCCGCCCGCCCGCCCCGCCTCACCGCCCCTCTCCGCAGCTGGTGTGCGAGTGCGACGTGCTGGCGCGGCTGGTGGGCGCCTTCGAGGAGAACGAGGCCAAGCGGCCGCGCGACGGGCACGCGGGCCACGTGGCGCTGTGCCTGGCGCGGCTGGCGCGCGCGCTGCTGCCGCCCGACGACGCGCCGCTGCCCGAGGCCGCGCGGCCGCAGCTCGACCGCTTCGCGCTCTTCGTGGACTGCAAGCTGCGGCCCGTGCTGCACCGCCGGGACACCCCCCTCGTCAGTATCCCGCCCCGCGGCCTCCGCGCCCCCCGCGCCCCCCGCACCGGCCTTTCCTTACCGCCGCTTTCTACTTTCAGGGTGGCTACTACCCGTCGGAGAACGTTTACGAGGTGAGCGTTGTGAGTGTCTTCCCCGTTCTTTTTCTCGACCTTTACCGACCGCTGACCCCGCCGATGTTGTAGGTGGACGGCGCGGCCGATGCGACGGCCGCCTCCTACGACGTGAGTCTCCACCTCCCGCAGTAGATTGCGCCTTTTGTTCTTATTTTGGCTATTAGCGCGTTATCCCGGGGACCGAAAAGTGAAGGAACGCCGGACGAGCGCGAGTCGCGTCGATTGTACCGTAAGAGTCGAGCGACTCCCGTTCTCGCCGAGTTGTATGCGGAGTGTTTTGTTTTTGAATGGACGGCGTGGGAAACCCGAAACCGTACAAATCATAGTCAAAGTTAAATAATCTTTATTTCCTATGAATTTTTAATTTGCTTACCTACGTAAGCAAATTAAAGAGAGGAAGAAAACTGTTTATTGTACAAATACGGACACTCACATAAACAAAAAAGAACAGAAACGATAATAAAAATACAATAAAAATTAAATTAAACAAATTTGTCGCCATGCGTGTCGCAACTTGCTCAGATTTAGCTGCAATCGGTTTTTCAAAACCGTATCGTGGCGCTGATTTACAGCCCAGGGCGAGTGAGCCACAGATGCCGACAAAAAATCAACAACAAATAAATAAACAGATAAGAAAACTGACATAATAGAAAATGTGTGAAAATGAAAACTATATAGACACGTGAAATACTTGTAATATACAAATGAATATTACATCTATAAAATAAACTTGAATTATAATATTTTTATACAAATTTAAAATATGAAAAGTATATTTTTGTGAAATGTCGCACCCACGAGGACGATATAGTGTAATTACTTGAAATAGTCGAAAACATTTTCATATAAAATTTAATAACATTTCCGATTTTTTTCTTTCAAAACAATAAAATCATTCTTAGAAATTGAGTCTGTCAACATTACAAAAAATTAGTCAATTTTATTCATTTTGGATGGAAAACAATTTATGAAATTTTACCAAGTTCCGCTGTCCCAATTATTTTCGTCCCATACAATGAAATGATCCCTTCATGAAACTGAGTCGATCGGCACTACAAATATTTTGATAAATTTTATTAATTTTTATGGTCAACACACGCTTGACCAAAAAATTGACAATGTTAAAATTGTTTTCACAAAAATACTTAATGGTACGTAAAACAGTTTCCTTGTATCTTCTATGATTTCGGATTTCCCCATATACTGTCCCACTAAAAAAAACACTCTGTATAGTGCTCTTCTCAAACAATGCGGGGAAATAATAAAACACTAAAGAGCGTAAAAGTAAAAAAATATTAATGTTTGGCCTATCCGTGCATGAAAGTTTCTGAAAATCTTCATGTATTTTTGTTTGTTCTTAGCCGGAAACGAGTTACCCGTGACAAAATTTGCTTCTTGTTTTAAATTAAACGTAGTACTTCCTTATTGCATTTCCGCTTTTCTTACTAGAACTCATTTTCGCGACAAACAGTTCTTTGTGAGTAGATTTATTTATAAGTTTAGAGCTGATAACATAAGTGCACTTCCATTCTTGTGTATTTGGATTGGCCTAGACCGGCAAAGAGTTGCACGCTGCATAAATAAGAAAACTTATGTGATCTTTTTTTGAAAGTAGTGCAAACATTTCCGAGCATGTTTGGGCAAATGATCTTATTATTTTTTCGCTTTTGACAGCACCGCCCGAATATTTCTGGACATCGTTCGGACTGTACGTTAGATGAAAACTGTGTGTGAAACGTAAATACTACGGGTGCTATCTTAATAAAAAGGAAATCCATATCCGATGCCCAATATTATAGTACATTAATGCAAAGGCCGGCAAGTCAAGAATTGCCGGACGTGTACGAGCTACTATACGAGTCAGGCAAGCCTCGTTCCCGTCGAGGCATATACATTATAGTGTTTTCTCAAACAATGCGAGTGAATAAATAAAAGTCTAAAAAATGAAGGAGAATGTGTAATATTAGAAAAAAGTAAATTACTATTAATTCCATGACAAATTTGGTTTCTTGTTTTAAATTAGGCGGAGTACAGTTCTATTATTGTATTTTTGCTCTTCTCACTAGAATTGATCTTCGCCAAATACAAAATAAAAAACGAAAAAGAAATTGAGACAAAAAGAATAAAAATTCAAAGCACGTTCGTTTATTTTACCTTTTTTTAAATATGTGGTGCAGGAGTTCTTATTTTAATTCTTGAAATTACGGACACCGATACATGTGAGCGGTTGGCCGTGTGACAGTTTCTTTTAGTCTATTTACATAATTGTTTGTTACTAGATACATTTGAAGTTTAGAACAGCGGACATGAATGAATTTACATACTTATTTTGCGGCAAGTGGCACGCTCTATAAAATGATAAACTTTGTGGATTATGTCTTCCGGTTACAATGCGTCGAGAACAGTGATCTAAGTCGTTAGAATCTGATCCGAATACGCGAGGATTAATTAATATACTTGTATGCGCACGTACAGTTCAAGAACTCGGAGCCGGACGATTCCGGCGTGCATTCCCTTCCTTACACGCACACGTCGCTGCCCCGGCGAACGCTGTTGTGCCTATGCACATTCAATACCGTACTTCACAACCGAAATCACGTTCTCGACCGCGAAGCGCCTGCGTGATGACTTTTAATACTTTCGGCGATGAACGACGAACTGTCCAGTAGCGATATAAATCGTAGACACGAATCGGTAGCCACAAAACGCAGTACTGGTAACTAAACGTGGCAACGGGATACTACACGTACGGCACGTAGCTTTGAAATATCGCTTCATTAGACCTTACCTCGGTATAAGTAAGTTAGATAATGTAGATCGGTACGGTCGTTTGCTTGTTGAGTTATCGCCTCGGAGTACCGGGCCGACGCTTCTCGTAGTAGGAGCGGTGGAGTGACTGTCCCTCGTTCGCAGCTGGCGGGGTTGCCCGACGCGGAGGCGGAGCCGGAGGCCGAGGCCGGCGAGGGGGGCCACGCCGACTTCGGCGCCTTCGAAGACGACCACGACAAGGTAGCGTTTTCTGCAGTGAGTGGCTTTGAGCAGTGTCGATCGTTGTTTTTCATTCCAACGTTTACAAACTGTGTGAATATCTTTTCTTGTCGTTCGGTTTCCAGATGATGATCGCCAAAAGTAGTTTCCTAGAGTTGTCCACTCAGCGATTCGACGACGAGTGAGTATATAACCTAGAATTTGATGAATGCGGCGCTCGGTTTTATTTGACTGCCAATATGAATACTATTGATGTGCTGCAGCATGTGGGCGGACGGGCCGGAGGCGGACGCGGAGGGCGAAGCGGACGGGGACGGGGAAGGGGAGCTCGGCGAAGCGCCGCTGTCGCGCCTCCACGAGGTCCTGGCCGAAGTCTCGCGTATGTATTGCGGTAGTTGAAAAGTACTAGTCCGTTTTGTAATAGAATGTGGACTCCGCTTATGCAAGAAATAGTCGAACACGTTTAATTTGAAATCACAGTCCCATTATTCGTCTAACTGCTGGGCACGGGCTCGCGCCCACCGTTTTGGGAATATCGTCGTTTGGATTGGCCAGCTCGAAGTCCCGACCTCAATTCGATAAGAGCATGTCTGGGACATTCTGAGACGACGAGGACGGTCAGAGCAGACAGCATTTCGAAACATCAAGGACCTAAAGAATATGATCGCCGCGGAGGGGGAACATATAACCCATATAACTTATACCATATAATTTTGGAACATGTAACTGAATCTGACGTGTACACCGCGATGAAACAATTAAAGCCTAAACTAACTTAAGGACCAGACGGAATTCCGCAAGTAATAGTAAAGGATTGCAGGGAAACATTTACTAAGCCGTTACTTCATATTATAAATTTGTCCATAAATCATAATACATATCCTGGAATCTGGAAAACATCAAAAGTTCTACCCATACATAAGTCAGGTTCAAAATCCGAAATTAAAAATTATATTTATATATTATATATATATAATAATATTTCGCAAAGGTTATGGAAACCATCATGTACTAGTTGATCTACGAACAACTTCGAGAATGGTTCTGTGATCAACAGCATGGATTTTTGCCGGGCCGCTCCACGGCTTCCAATTTGATTAACATTACCACCACTATTGCTGATGAGTTGGACTCCAAAAGGCAAGTGGACGTAGCTTACTTGGACTTTCAAAGGACTTTCGATCAGATTGATTGTGATATTCTGCTTCGGAAATTAACGCCATCATTCGGAATCCCATTCATTATAATCACATATCGACGTTAGAGAAAATTCAGAAGTCAGTTCTTCGTAACCTTTATAGAAAAATGTACGGTTAGAAATATAGAAATAGAAATTATTTATTCAATGTAAAGCACAGCACACATACAATTTACAAACAAAACAAAAACAAAAAATAGAAGAAAGAAAGATAAGGGAGACAGGATGTGTGCTGTGCAGCCACTGAATCCGTCATCCACTCAGCTTTGCCGTCTCACTGAAAGTGTGGTACGACGCTGATTTTCGTGCGGCACGGAACACAGTGGACGTCACAAATATACAAATTGAAAATTAAAATTAACAAATTTTTTTTTTGTATGTTATATTTATCCAAACTTTAAATTGTATCAAATTATATATATTAAAATTTATAACATATTAAATTTATTGCCCTTAACTAACTTACAATCATAATTACAGTAATAACAATTAACTGAAAAATAAATTATAACTTAACCTGCTAACATGCTAACTCGACACATAAACAGCTACGCTGGCGATTGCTGGGCGTTAAGTAAATATGCCTTGCATAGTTTTTTAAAAATAAATTTTTTTTTTTTTGGGTTATTACCCCTTACTTTACCCCACTACTTTTATTTTGGGTATGGTCGGCTACAATAAAAGCAATCAATATAATTGAGAGGTCGATGGACCGAATCCCTTCCCAGACGCGTACGTCATGTGTGTAGCATGTTAATTTCTAAATTACGTACGTTTGTTAATGTTTACGAGCAATACTTCTCGCTAACGGTGAACGAAAACATGACGAAACCTGCAAGTTGAAAAAGGTTCACAGCTCTTGGAAAACATGTAAAGTCCCTAACTCGCATTGCCCAAGTGTGGTGGACTATGACCCAACCTAAACCTTTTCCTTAGAGAAGACCCCTGCCCAGCAGCGGGACGAATAATGGGCCGGTGATGAAACACGGTTAAATGAAACAGGTTCGGCTGTTAGTAAGTGGTCCATATTCAGTAGAATATTTATCGACTGCAAGGACAAGCAGCAGCTTCCAAGCGGGTACCTAGAGCACTTTGAGCAATGAACTGTCATGGTACACTTTTTTCAAAAAAGACAAACTGTAGACAAAAAAATAACCTCAGTCCGCTAACTTGATCGCTGCCGTGGCCTTTTGTCTTCGAAATATATACAAACTGTATAAGTAATGACCTTTTGTATATAGTTTTTGTTTTGCAATAGTGCAGAAGTTCATAAACGGGATTGTTTCGATATCGAGAACGATCGATCCGACATCGAGGACGAACCGGGTGAATGTGGTTGCAGCGTGGGAGTCGGGCGGCGCGGACGCGCCGTGCGGCGGCGAGGGCTGGGCGCAGTTCGGCGCCGACGCCTTCCCGCCGCCCGTGGACCCGTTCGCGCGCAGCGACGACGGCGCCGAGGCCCCCGCGGCCCCCGCGGCCCCCGCGCCCGCCATGGCCCCGCCCTTCTGGCCCCCCGCCGAGCGAGAGGCGGACGCCCCGCCGTCGCCGCCGCCCTCGCCCGGCGCCCCGGCCGACGCGGCCGCGGAGGCCAGCGGCGAGCGGCTGGACGTCGCGGAGGGCGTGCGCTCCCTTCGGCTGCAGCAGTTCGGCAGCGAGCGGGAGCGCTCGGCGGCGGCCGAGCTGGCCAGCAACCTGCTGAGCGCCATGAGCGGCATGGCGCCCGACCTCATCGCCAACATCGTCAACGCCAACATCTCGCCGCTGCACCTGCCGCAGCCGCCCGCGCCGCCCGCGCCGCCCGCGCCGCCCTCGCCGCCCCCGCCGCCCCCCGAAGCCCCCGGCGACGGGACCCGCGCCGGCGACGAGTCGACCGACAGTTGATCGATCCTCATGTAGTAGGTACTTAGCTGTTCAAACTTTGGTGCGCGTTTAAGTAGTACGTCTGTAAGGATGCCGCTTCGTTTTGATTCCGGAACGAAGTGGCAATTTCACAGAGTTAAAGAGTAACGATTCGGAACAGAACCTACGGTACTGCAACTTTATATTCACGAGAAAAAAGGGTACAATTGCAGTGATTTAAACATAAAATGGCTAATTGTGTTACCTCGCTGTCCTACGTGTCCTACGGAAACAAATGTTATTTATTTATTCGGTATCCCGACGGAACATACGATTTTCGAAACGATATCATTTTTGATATGTATCTTAATGTATGGAGGTACGTCCCGACAACGGGGAAACGGCATTCATAAATGACATCTAACAAACGACAACTAAGGAACAGAAAAAAAGTTGTTGAAGGGACTGAGAATGATTGAGTTCTCTTTCCCTTTCGGCACGTGGTTGCAGTCGCCTGGCCCCTTCGGTAAATCGAAACGACAAACTTGCAACGTCCGTCTATTCAATAAGCGTAGCGCTCGTACGGGACAGCGATAACTTTAAAACCAACGCTCTGGCCAATTGCGTTACAATTTGTCTCCAAGATAGTATACGTGTGGAAATGCTTACACTTGTTTATATTCTTTGTATACTAAGCTTTTAATTTATTTTCATGCTAAAAATATCGCTGTTCTGTATTGAAAGAAATTACCAAAATAATCTTTAGTGTCGTCGTCCAATTTTCTTGAAAATCTGCTAAATGATTCTCAATATTTGACTAATTACCGTGCGCTAGTAAAACAGACAATGAATATTCAAGCTCTTATTGTGGAAATTGTACTCGTAGATTGAAATTACGTTGTGGACATCAAACATAAGCCCCTAAGGCTCAATTTGTATTACGGCGGAACGGAATGGAAGCGAATTTTTGTAATGATATTATACATTGTATAATGCACTTTATGCGAACGAGCAAAAATCTTCAGCGGAATGCGCGAGTATTCTCGAGCATGCGCAAGAATTCCGCGGAACATTTTGGCTCTTATCTCGTTAGTACGTTACACAATTGTCCATAAAGTTCATTATGCAATGTATAATACCGTTACAAAAATTCCCTTCCATTCCGTTCCACCAAGTTAACCTGACATTCAACAGGAAATTAAATCGGCAACATTTTCGAAAACCATGAATAGATACATAAATACAGAAATATATAAACGTAATGTAGTGAATGGGTTCGCTTAGTGACGGAGTTTGTAATTGTTGCCTAGTTTTCGAAATGCGTTATACTTAGTATATTTATATTTGAATTTGAACCTTGAACGTTAGGGTAGCATTCGATTTACAACGAACGAACAAAACTAACTGAACGTTTATAGTCATTGTGCCTCTTTTAAACGCACGCGAGCTTAAGTCCACTTATTACAAAAGACGTTACTATGTAAATTTCGTATTGTTATTGTTCTAACCAAAATATACGCATAATGCACAACAGTTTCCGTCTTCACTAATTGTAACATGTTTGGTTGAGTGCAATATATTAATGAACTGTAAATTAAAAAGCAGTATAAAAAGGTAGGTCGTATATGTAAACTGTGAATTTGAGCGACGAAAAAGTGTATGAGTATTACCAAAATACTCCCCGACCGCATTTCGCAACGCGTTGATTGCCCTTACTTTGTTTTAACTTTTAATTCGGCTTCACAAACGCAAAATGATAATAATTTTGTTCGTAGTTTGTGAACAAAATGTGTTTGTCGTACAAAGCTGTAAATAGGATGTAACAAAAGTGGCGCAGTTCAAACGATTTTAACAACGCGAAAAGAGCGTTTGTGTATTCGATCCTAGCCTGTATCGATCGTAAGTGCGCGAGTGTCACGGGCACGGGCACGGGCACGGGCACGGGTGCCTGGCCGCGCGTGACTCACTTAATTCCGGCAACGTTTGTGTTCAAAGCGGGAGAGTCTTAACGTAGTGTTCGGTAGGTTAACATGTTCAATTCTATTTCAATTCAATTGCGTTGCGCGACGACTCGTGTACATTCGCAAGTTTACCTTTAGGATGTTACAACGGCAGGAGAAATGTAACTTTTCGAAGATACTGCAAAGTTATATCTCTCCTCGGTGTGTGGAATTACCGTTAAGCTTGTATTGTGAAAAAATGCGTTGGCCAAAGTAGACGCTATACGAAGACACAGTTTTAATAAAGTGATTATAAATCGCGGCAACGCAAAGCCTTATCGTGTACCTTACATGTTTTAAATTCAATTACTTTATTTGTTATATTTATGTACACGAAATAGATGCGAATTTAAATGTTATATTCGTCTGTATAATATAATGCAATGACGTACCTTGATCTTTCACTTTACATGTTTATTGTTGTGTAATCGATTAATGTCGTAATTTATAGAATTGTAAGAGTAGGAGTATCGCCGATTCATTTTTGTATTCTATTAAAGTTAGTTTGCGTTAAAATAACGAGTCAGTGGTCACTGTGTTTCTATGGAAATATAAAATAGTAACCGCATTCCTCAATATGGAGCTGCGGGCCCACAGTGTGGACGCGTGTTGGGCGCATGCGCGCGGCTTGTGCAACGTGCATATCGTGTTTATATCAGAGCACATATCGATAGGCGATCGCAACACGTATTAGCTTCTGTAATTTAGTCACATTTAAAAAAAACATATATTTTCAATTTGTCTCTACTAGTTAACACTGACGATTTTATATAATTTTGGAAAGATTGTTGATTAAATTGTTTTGGTCGGGAAGTATTAAATTTTAAATCATGGCAGAGACACGCGTGCCCTCACGACGCGTCCTTTGTTGCGATTCAGTTCTATTAACATAAATTCTGTCCGCACGTTTTTGTCTCCGTCTAAACATGTTTAATTTTATATAAATTTTATGATTTCGGTGGACGTGTTAATCATATTAATGTGTATTATGAATTTGTGCCCATTGACCTACCAACAAATGGACGTCGGGTCTAATACAAAAACCACGAAAAAAATGTCCGAAGTTAACCTGTACAAACGTAGTGACGTGTAACGAAATATAAAAAACTAAAACATTTAATTTAAATTGTAACGTCATTGCAGTACTGCCTAATTTTGCTTGCAACAATTTATGGGCCCAAAAACCCCATATTCAGCTTCTACTGGAAACTTAACAAAATGCACTATATATAGCTTCGACTGAAAATTACTTGAACACAAGAGTAGTGTAGTAGCCTTTATCCTAAATCTCAATTAATTTTTGTATATATTATTATGTCGAATTTCGTACAAATTCACTTAAAGAAATAATAAAGACTGGGCAGACACATACATACAAATATCACTACAAATGTGAAAATAAGCATGTACTATAAGAAATGTACCGATACTCCAACTAAACGTAAACTCAAATATCCGTAATTCCGAAAACCGTTTTATAATAAAACCTTTACGCTTTCGAGTAATTTTGATGCTTTTCACAAAAACAAAATTAGCTTTTGTTTGGTAATCTTCCTAAAAAAAAAATACATTTGACATTACGAAAATTCGAACTAACGTTATTTCGGGCAAATGTGTTTTCGGACTTCTGATGGGTAATTCCAAGCAGTGTTGCCAGACTTTTAATTCGCCAATTTATGTGTGTTAAATAAAATTTGTAATTCCCCAGACATTTTATTAAGTAGCCCAAAATCACCTTTTCCTATTTCAAACATAGCCTAAATATCGCCGAGTCGCCGATCACTGTTTTAGTCGCCGCGCGACCCCTCAAAGTAGCCTAAAACGAGTATAACAATATTGTGTTAGTTATTGCCTTAAGACTAATTTTTGTCCATCTAAGGTTACTACTAACGTTTAATAAAAAAAAATTATTTTTTTAAATTTTAAAAATAAGATTAAAATCAAAGCGACTCTATAGTTTCTTTGTTCTAAATATTTCAATCGCTTATGGTTCGAACAATTGAAAATAACCAAGAAGTTTATATAAGCTTCTTGAAATTGACGTAATGGGTCTCTTTCAATTTTTTGCGCATGCAATTTGTAGAAACAGGACAGTTAGCTATTTGATTATTTTGTGTGCTTTTGTAATTTATATTTACGATTCATTTATATATAAATCAAATACTATAAAACTGCACAAAATAACACTTTTAAATGAGAACTATGATAACACAATATAATTGTTTAGTGAACATATGATCAATATCCTGTTTTACACTTTACTGCAGTAATTTTTACAAGTTATTATATGGTACTGCGCGATTGACGCTCTGTATGCGATTTTAACGCCCTATACGTGCGGACACTTTAGCGCGAAATCGACGTCCATTTGTTGGTAGGACAATGTTTGCACCACGTCGTTTGCAACGCACTTTTACTATAAATTCTAATAAATTTGTTGTTTCCGTACTATGTAAGTGTACCTCATTTTGAGAGAGAAGTTCTTTATAAGTTCTAATATCGTTGATGTATTTTAGTATAGAAATTTTTTTGTTAAGGACAGAGTGAAGTGAACATAGTGCAATGCTGTAAGATCTCCGGGCCGTGCCCGCGCCTTTGGGTGGCCAGTCGAGCGAACGGCCCCACTCGACATATCTCGTAATATCGTTAGGTTAGCATAGCTTTGTTTAGTTACTAATTACGTCCACTCGAAGTGTATTTATTTTGAATTTCTATTTAAACTAATTTTTACCTTGTTTTTCTATCCTCTTTAGGTGCATTCAGATGTCGCTGTTTAAAACAATTGTTCTGGATCGAAATCGCGTATATTCGTTTCTTCAAACAAACGTTTCGGGCTCTTCGCAGGCCCCACGGCTAACCGAATCCTTTATTAAATGGTTCAAAAGTGATCTGCGGGTATTTTGGAATATTTCCGCCTTTATCTCCAAGTTCCAAAACGTGATTTAAAATTTCGATTTTTAGTACCCCAGTTCGAAGTATAACGTTCTGTACTTATAACTTTATTTCTTATCTTTCTTATTGCTCAATACGTTGAGTCGTTTTGTCTATAAGCAGTCACATTTCAATTTCCCTAAACATATTGTGAATTCATATCGTAGCGATGTTTAGTTATTCGAGGCGATGTACGAGCCCGCCTCCGGCAGTCGCGCACATTTCGAACAAATACATTTTATTAGCGTTTCACTACGGTTTAGACTATAGATTATTGTTACTTATTTTGATTTTATATTAATCTGGCTTTTGACTTGGAGCACTGGGTATTTTTAAATTACTTTATTTCGTGTTACCTTTTCTTTGCAATTAAATAGTAAAGAAAAGGATGACCCTAACTTGTTAAAGCTAAAGCGTTGTTCCAAGTCGGAGCTTATGTATCAAAAGCTATTTATAAGTCCCTAAATGTATGTGATTCTAAAGTAACGAATGTGATGCGTCAAGTGGGGGCGCCCTTAGTCCGACATATCATCTCGTATGCTTTCTTACTCGTCTTTCTATCGAGAAATTGTCGAAGCGAAGAATATTAAAAAACTAATTACTTTAGTACCGCATTGAGCGTTGAAGGAGCGTTAGGTATTGGTACCTAACTATTATTTACTTTGTGGTGATGCGTACAGTCTCGGGGCGTCCCCTTTGAGGTGCTAAGTGTTGCAGACGTTGCGTCGCTTGCTGTGTCGTGTCGAGCCTTTCTGTCTGTAATTTGTGTAAATAGTCTAGCTTTAGTTTACTAGCACTATTAAGTTATCGGATCGAGAGGGACACAATTACGCAAAGAAACAAGGGAGTATGATATTATATGTGGATTTGTGATACCTTTGCATAAATCTGTTCCTCTGTGTTTGATAACGTAGTGTCCCATGTGATTGCGGCGCAGTTTTGATGCCACATACTCGTAATCACAAAATATTTTCAATAGCAACAAGAGAACTCGGTCTGAACGTTCATGACGTACAAGATTTTCAAAGATACGATAAAGCTGCGCTGCACGGAGTTACTCAGAAAATAAATCTAATAGGAGGACGATCGAGTAAGGCGTTTGCGTAATTCGCGGACATAAGTTCAAATTTGCCCTCGAAAAGTGTTCGTCTTCTTAAAACGATAGTATTATACTTGTTAGCATTAAATGCTGTGGAACATAAACAATTGTATTAGTGCAATTAGTTGCCCGCGGGCCTTGTTGTCATGTGCCTGTGTTGTAAGCTATAGGCTATAGGTGGGACAATTATTGGTGATTTCCAACTTTCATGTTTCATTTTATACTTAAGAATACTCGATGTATTCCCTACTTATATACATATGATGTACAAGTCTGGTACCAAATTATTGTAAATTAAGATTACGTCTAGTGTGCAACGACGCTTGTTTCGGGGTCGACCAATCATCGGTCTGAATGGAGTTGCTCTGATTGGTCGTCACCAGACGAGTGGGTCCATGCTGTCTCTACGGTTTGGACAGAGTTGGTAGAGTAAATTTTTGTATCGAGAGTGTGTGATAGCCACATGTGATCCTTTTTACGCAGTTCTCAGTCGCTCTCACGGGCTCTTCCAACGACTTATACACTTTACAGGAGATTGTGATATTGCTGTTTTACATTTTTATCTTCGGGACTACCGTAACCGTCCTTGGGAATTCCTCTTTTCATTTATGCTATACTCTTAATAAATTTATATATAATGTCTGTAGACAAAAATGAAGGGCGGAGTGAGAATTTCGAGCTTAAATTGATTATCTGTTTGGAGTTTCTGTCCTGATCCATCTTACATTTTTGTATTCAGGAATTTTGACACAGTGCTAAAAGTTTCATGAATCGTAACTATTTTTTTTAACAATATGTTATGGTTTCCATAGGGCGTTGCCCTTAGTTAAGCTTGCGGATCAATTTTGTTTAAAGCTATATGTATTCATCGACGTTTGGGTCTTCGATATTCTGTATTTTGATCTGTATTAAAGGTTTGTAAACAAGTGGCGGAGTGACTCGACTTTCCAAAACATACATTACCAACATTGCAAATCTCTTACGGAAAAAAAGTCTATGAGCGACAAGATGTTGACAGTCCAAAAAATCTGACAAAACTTATTAAATACGTTTTATTAAAATTCAAAACCGGTGCATAGTTTCAACATTCACTTAAAAGAGAATAGGCAATCCGCTGCGAACATTTAATTAAAAGAAGTAAAACAGCGTAACTTCGCCGTTACAAGTTTTCAAATGCTTTCTACAGTATAATAAGATCCATACTAGGGGCAAAGAATGCCGAAATAATGTTTATATTTGTGTGCATGTTTTGTCGAGAAACTGGCTCACTCCGCTACGATTGTACGTCTGTACATAGTATATATAACGTGATATGATCTACGCTGCCTGACAAGAAATAATAATTGGATACTTTCTTACGTTACTAATTGGTATGTACATAGCATAGGTCTATTGAACAGCAAATAATTTCTTGTCAGGCAGAGGCTGACCTCAGTGGACGGCGGGCGCATAATGCTTGCTCGTTTCAACGAGAATGTGCCTTCCGGGCGTTAGGAGGCGCGGCATACCCCCTCTCCCCATCTCCTCTTCTCCTCACCCCCTGCCGCTCTACTACGTCCGAGACATAATAATTGCTCGTAATGTATTCTATTGTATTTATATAATAGTTAAAGTTTTATTAAAAAAAGTTGCTCAATATTCTGATGTTTCATTGAAACACTTCGCGTTTCCAAACTACGCAAAGAGGTCAAGTTTTACGGAAGCTGACAATTGCATAACTTACCTCTACATCATTAGAATGTATTTGAAAGTTTTGTTGTTCATCACTGCGCTACTGCAATTAAAAGTTAATTATGTTGACGTTTTACTGAGTTGCCTTAATTTGTTGTTTAGAAGATGGCCAAAGTGTGCATTTCAAGAGCAATTTTCGAGAATGGAGAAAAAAGGGGCGATTAAGGGGGAAAAATAAAATGTCAGAAAAAATATTTTGATATAATTTTATTTTCATATTTTCATAATTTATTTATATATAATGACTATAATCATCTACCAAACTAAATAATCAATATAATTCAACAGCATCCTTTATATACAATATGTATAGTTATAGATAATTTCCTCATTTCCGAACGATTAAAAAAGAGACAGTCGTCTAACCCATACAAAATAATGCGGGAATGAACTACCGTCGACTTCGACTGAATAACGAGTAATAATTTGCCACAAGGTTTGTTATTATTTATTTACAATTCTTATATTAGATTTAGTCCCATGATTTCCAAATGAATCTGCCAGATGGAGCTCGCGGTTCGGAGCGGCTAAACTTGACGCCTCCTAACAACAATCATAAAATCGAGAAACTTAACATTTGGCCCTGCGAACGCGACACTCGTGCTCGTTGAAATTTTGTTTTAACAGCTTTTAAAACGTGGCTCTACTTTTACATTATTTTTAACGCTGTCAAAATTAAAACGCAATGGACACGCGCAGGCGCTGAACGCAAGGCGATGAGGTACTCGACTAGGACTAGAAGGTATTGCGGAACAGTACGATTTGACTCTGCAACCTGGTGTCACGCTTCCTGTAACCGTATTTTTTTTATACCTGTGTTTGATTCTAACGGCGAATTGCTCATGCGAAGCATGACACCGGACCACCATGGTGGTGGTGGTAAGAGAAACGCACTACACCCTAAATTAACTCTCAAACATCGATAACATCAATCCAACAATGCTACAGTTGTTATTCGACAAGAAAATACTCGACGCTAGCAATAATCTATGAATAGAAAACATACACGGGTGACACAGTAATACTTATCAAGTCTTAACGTTACATAGAAATGAAAAATCTACTTTATCCTTAGGGCTTTAGGTAGAAAATGTAAGCCGCATCTCAAAAGTATACTGGATCTAATGATCCAGCGAGCTACAGTTACGGTCAAGAAGATATTAGAATGATATGCGACAGGTCCACCGGATGTCCGACTATGTAGGTACACAAATATATTATGTAGTATTTTCCTCGAGCGATGAAGGCGCGAGCGGCGTCTGACAACTCTTAACAGAGTAAATAGAGACAATTCTGATTAAAACATCCTCTAACAGCATAATAACTTTTAAAATCAGTAAACGTCCTTATGAAAATACCCACTCTGGAATAAAACTCGTAATCATATGCCTCTGTACCAAAATAATCTGATTAAAATCGGTGCTAACGTACAATAGTGATATTATTATATACGGAACAGCATTCGTTTCATATTTGTCAACTCTTCGATAACTACTTCTTATATTTTGCAATTGAAAACGTAATTTACATTTACAATCGGAATAAAAATGTGATTATAAATAGTGTAACAATTAATTAATATTTGTATTTATACAACATAGCGTCAAAACAGTATAAACGTTTGGCATCGATATTATACACAGCAGAAGTCATACCGCTAACTAAGTATACATACAGTAGAGTAGAACTAAACCGAACTAGCATCTCTATAGAATACACCGAGGTAAGTAAGGCGACCAACGACATTGGACGTAGAGTGGTGTGAAGAGAAGCGAAGCAACGAAGTCGTCGTGACGAGAAACGCTTATTGCCATGCGATACACAGATACCTAAACACTACAGTACTTAGTTCTAAACGCGCGCGCACTCGCTCCCGACAAGTATTACACAATAATCGCCCGCAATACCAGCGCTTTATATTCTAAACTTTATCTTGACCAGTCTAACTGCACGGACCACACAACGGAAGTCCTATTATCTCATTTTTACATTCCTACGTGTCACACACTTTCCACTGTCGGGCATTAAACATTCGAAGGAAGTACGCACCCACATCTAGAGGACATCAGATTATAAAAAGCGGAATGCGAGCACGCGTGCGCACCTATTTCTAAACCAGCATTATACACAAGTGCAATTAGTCATAAGTTTATATAGAATAGTTATCGCTTCTATTTAATTTATTTTAGCTAGCAACACCGACACGACACTGATTGGTCTGGTTTATATTAAGCTGGCAACTCGCTTAGTATTGCTATCATTGTATAAGGTCGCGGCCATGACCACCAAACATCAAATACGAGACAATTGACCTAAACAGGAACGAAATAACAAAGGAGTGAAGGTTGAAGGGTCACAGCACGCAGGTGACGACAAGTTAACATAGACATTGCGTGCGGCCGAGGGCGGCGGAAGAGAAACAAAACACGTATCGCAGTGTCAAGGAAATCGCCAATGAGAAGTAACAAAAATTATTGTCATCCAATGCTTAAATTTCCAATCTTTATAAGTATCTTTTTATTTACTTAACACTTTATACAGATCAACGTCATCGACTAACATTATTGTTATTAAATATTAAAGTTCATTATTTTGTTAATTCATCATATCTATAAAATTTACAGCTACTTGTATCTTATCGTCGTAACGTAGCAACGGTAAATAATCTCAATCAATGTATACTATAACGTAATTATACTTTAGATAATAATAACAGAATGCGACGTACATGGGTAAGTGCTTCGCTCGGGGCAACAATCGACCCGTATGCGTACCGACGCGTATGCGTGAACGCAACAACAGAATAGGTCCAACGGGAGACGAGAACGGGATAGCATCACACTAGTATCGCATAATGTATAAAAAGATTTAATTAAGTAAATTAGTTTATAATGTTTGACTATGTACAATTATCACATCGCGTGAATGAATGTGGCGCTACGCACACCGGAGGGTCACGAGGGCCGTGGCATCTGTTGGTATCTGTACAGCAGATTGACTAGGACTCGTCAGTGTTTGGACAATTCGAGAATTTATGTGAAGCCGTCCGTTTCAATAATTACTACTGCTAGTCAACTCGAATACCGGCCGTCTTATGATGTCCTTTTTGTTCTACCTGCTGTAACGAGGTAGAGAACGTACACCGAAGCTTTAATCAATATTGTTTGTGATTTCAGGATATGGTATTGATTATTGTGTTGAAACGGACCACCCGCATATTCCCAGTGCGAAACGATACAAGTTATTGAAAAACGAATCTATTGTATCATACGAGATACTCTCGTCGTCTCATACGGCGACATTCGTTTTGACGAGAAGCTCGTGTAAAAGTTTCGTTTACATAGGTACTAGCTACCTTGGAAGTAATGTATACCGAGGCACAGAAATAATTGAACGATTGAGCGCGTATTCGAGAAGCGGAACTAGTGTTTCCATCGGGGCCCACTCTCTACGGCCGAGAGCGATATCGATTACGTTTTGTGCGTTCATTGAATTTCGAGACACGCCTAATAAGAGTCTAAAGTTAAGGTTCATAAGATCTCTACTAGGTAGCTAAGCTCTATCCGCGCGGCGGGACGAGGATCGGCCGCTCTGCGACACCGTACCGCCACGCTCTTGTCGCAACGGCGCGCCGGCGCAGCAATACATTGAAGGAGAGCCTCTATTCTAAAATTACTTCGAACGATCATTATTATCACACTAGCTCACGCACCGAGAAGATTCCTCCACGAGTAAAATCATTACAGAGTCTCGAGACAATACATTGAAGATCTTTCTACAATTTGTTACGAAGTGGAAATATACATTATTACTTCGTGACCGAACCCTAACATTGTTGTCACGCGATAGCAATTTTCTGGAAATTTTACATTGCAAAGTCGGAATTACACTATCGCATACAGAACAAGCAGTATAAAAACTTCGAAACTAGACGGCGTCACAGTCCAAGGCGATATATCTACACCGCCATCTAGTGCCGAAATAAGAACAATCACAAATGCTTCAACACATCTCTGTGGAATGTGATCCGCTGCGGGTGTCGGGGCGCGAGAGTTCACAGTTGGTACCATTTTTTGTCCTTGTACTTGAGCATCAGCTGGTGCGCAGAGGTGGAGAACTGTGCTGCCTCGTTGGACATGCGCTCCGTGCGCTCCTCCAGCTGCGACAGCTTGTCGCCGCGCTCCAGGACCAGCTGGTGGGCCCGCGAAACCTGCAACCGACGTCGACCCACGCGAGTTTATTTTCAGTACCGCGTTATAAAAAGTTCCGTTTTCGAGGCAGATCAGGAACACGGAAGAAAAAATAATGGAAGTGCCTTAAGCCTCGATTGAGCTGAAAACTTGATATTGATTGATCGTAGTTTCTAATTTAAAAAGAAGTAACAAATTGTGCGCTGTTAATACAATTTAAACTTTACTGTGTTGGCATATCGTTGAATGTTCAATATCTATTATATCAAGTTACGTCGTTTTGATGTGCTGCCATCTAGCGATTAATAGCTGAACGATGACGAATGATTATTATTGATAAGAAATCTGCCATAGATTATGAAAAAGAAATAAATGACAGTATATTTCCCACACCGGATGTCCCACTAAGCACTTCTACTGTATTTATTGTTCTTTGATAAGGAAATTAACGATGAACCTCTGAGGCGGCGGTGGATGCGCGTGCGCCAAGCTGTTGCAGGTTCTCATTGGGGCCGGGGATGTGCTTCGCCACCGTGCGGCTGGGCTTGCCACTGCTCTCGCCAACTGTATGCAAAAGAAAATATATCGCTTACATACTTACGTTACGAGAAAGGCTTGAATTTCGCGAGAACAAGTAGCCGAGAAAGTATAATATTATATCCACACTGTATTTCAGATGTTAGTGGTGACATAACCCAATTCGTTTAAATAATAGCAATGAATGGTACTAACAAAGTTCTTCCCGGTCGAACGGGCGCGAGCCGCCTCCGAAGAGGCCGCGGAAGAAGCTCTCTTTCGGCGGCTCGGGCATGTCGCGCGGCAGGAACAGCTCGCCCAGCATCTCGTTCAGCTGCTGGCTGCAAGGACAACGACAGTCGTCAAGTGTCGCATTTAAGGCAACGTGGTGCGCTTAGGTATAGGTATAACTTCACTATCCAAATCAAAACCGAAAGTAGGTTCAAAGATTACGGAACGTAAAACAAGAAAGCTTATACAAACATAAACCAAAAAATAATTTTACCAGAACTCAGCGTCGATTGTGAACTTCTGTATCTCGGTGGGCGAGGCGAGGTAGAGGCCGTGGCCGCGGTTGCTGAAGCAGAATGTCTTCGCTATCCTGCAACACCCGCACCGCGTCAACGCCAGCCCACAACGAGACGGTACAAGACAAACCACCAACCCCATCAAATCATGGTCATCGTGTATCAATTGAGGATTGCTGAATTACTTTCTAAGGCCAAACTAATATCTTCAGTTAAGCTTTCTATTTATAAAATTTGAAATTTTCAATTCAGAGGTCAGAATTTATTGTTCAGATGGTACCTGTGTAAGCAGTATTATTTAGTAGAAACATCACAGCAGCGTACTGGTACCGCGTGTGTATATTTACACAAGTTATTTACAAACTTTAAAATGCCAAGGCGACAATTTATAGCGAATTATCACTTGTGAACGTAAAACGTCTCACCTGTTTCCAAATTCCTCGAAGCTGAAGTCTATATAGGAATAATGGTTCTACTTACAAAGCTTGACTTCTAACATGAGCACGGCGACTACCCGCTTGGAATACAGGAGAATATGCCTCACGAGACATCGCATTCAAAATAAATACATTCAACAACTAAATATTCATGCTGGGACGTTTGAATTACACAAGAGAAGCGAGAAGTGGCAGCCATAATCGAAAAGAGAAAGATTGTAAATATAGGTGAGGAGACGTCGGGTAATGTGACAGAGAGGGTGTGATGGCGTGTCGACAGTCGTACAAGTGTGAGTGTGTCGTATATGTATTGGCAGTAGGTATTTGTTGGATAGTAGGTTCTATTCAAGCAAATTTGCAAGCAGCGGTCGGGAGGGGGCAAATCATCAGTGCAGATTACTTAGAAGAAAAAATCGATGTATTTGATGAGAATTTAGAAATTTAATCAACCATCATGCAAATGTGATTGTCAGATATATACGTTATTAATGTGAACACTGTGCGCACGATGCGGATAGAATGATTTGCCCCGGCCGATCCAAACGTTCCTCATCACAAGGGAGGGGTTTCCAAGCAACTGTCAACGTAACATGAACAAACATGTCTATAGGAACGCAGCAGCGGACGGAGTGAGGCTCCACAAACAGTACAGGTGACGGTACATGGCTAACGCATGTCATCATGAACGCGACTTACTGGTCCGTATCCTCGTTAACTATCAGTTGTTGGCCCCATATGGAGAGCATTGGGTCTACGATACCCCTCTGTTTGGACTGTGTCTGGAAGCTACCAGGAACACAGACAACAGTCAGTGGGGTGGAGCGCACACTGGCTCGCTGCGGGGCCAGTGCGCCCCCACCCGCGGTAGGCGGGCACTCGAGAATCGGGGCGATGCAGGGCGCACGCTAGGCTCAACATCATCACAGCATTAGATCATAACACAGGCATAACAGTGGTGGGTACACGGTGTGGGTCGGTACATAGGTTAGTGTATTTACATGACGATCATTCTGTTGCACCAAAGTAGCATAAACATAACAAGTAGGAGGAACGGTGTGTTCTCATTTCTCTGTCTATTGACTGTTCCGGGTGTGTTTGTGTGGCATGTCCGATTACTATTTGAACTGAAAAAAATAGATGAAGAGTGCCAAATATCGGAAGCACAGGTGGTGCTCGACAGATTTGCAACATTTTGTCTACTCTGTGATTGGAAAGTAGCGCGTAGCCGCTAGTACCAGAGTGCTTCACATCTCCACGTAGAAGAGAACACCGTTACTTGTTTGGTGCAAGGCGATACGATATCAAATACGCTAAAAACAGATTCTGGGAATAAAATGCGACGAGGCGGCGAGTCGACGAGTAACTCTAGCCGAGGATCGTCTCGTCTTGCACCAAACAAGCAGGGACTAACATCGAACGTAGCTTAGGGAAGTCTGTCGTCGGCTCCAAATGATAAAATAGCAATGATTGTAAACGTGGTCTCTGCAAGTGATGGTAGATGGATGCGAAACCGTACAATGACAAATCGTTAGCTGAAATATTACAGCTCATAAAATATTATATTCTCATGCTGATAAAATTGCGAAGCTATCGTAGCTAAAAACGTCTAACAAAAGAAGCCGTTTATCATTTAGTGCCGCAGTCGTGGTCGTGGCCGGTGCAAGATCGTCTAACAGTGGAGTGTCGCGACACACGCGCCGAGACATGTGACGTGACGCGCGGGACTCGATACCAACACATTCACTGCACCAAACCGCTCAATCTCACAAACTCACAACTGTTCCCTCCTTGCGTCACCGCAGCTTGATATTTAAAAACGATTTTGTTTGAGTTCTGAATCGCGAAATGCGATGAAACAAAGAGGGAGCTAGTCAGTCAGTATCGTACGTTATGGATGGTCCAGGGCCTCACCTGAGCTCGGAGAGGGGAAGGAAGTCGACGTCGACGAGCGGCCGCAGCGAGGGCAGGCTGTACGCTACCAGATGGCCGGTCGATAGGTAATTGACGAGACACACACTATCTGCAACCGCGCAGCGGTACGTTCGTTTATTTTCAACAATCTTTACCTACTCACAAAATTTTACTTGTTTGTACGTGTATTATATAGGAAAATAATGGAAACTGCAAAAGTAACGGGAAAATGCACCTTTTAAACTGACGATTTCAGCTTTCACGACAAAATCCGTGTCGACGATCTGCTGCCTATAAACACAGTTTTGGCTGGGAAGTGCGACGACGCGCGCCTGCTTCTCCGACGCGATTACGACGAACTGTCGGTCGCCCGTTGGCGCCGGAGATTCACCCGCCGGGGTCGGCGACATGCGACTGCCCGACGACGACGACGATTGTTTTGTCGGCGTCCGTTCACGCCTTTCTCTTACCTGCGAAGTTTTGTCTCTTTCAGTTACTTTTTTGTTGTTCTATCCGATGTTTCGATGGTTTTATTACGCGAAGTTCATACATAGAATAAGTAGTAATTGTATATAAGGTGTACGAGTACCTATACGATGACAGTAGATATTTCGAAAATAAATACTCACGTCTTTACTATCATCCTTCCAACTTTCGTACGAGTAAGGTATTAAAGCACCATTGCAGTCGAGAAACGACATTGTAAGGATTGAACCTTTTAACCTAAATATAGGACCACCTGCGAAACAAACAGAAAACATATTAGCCAATTTTATAGCAAAGTGAAATTGAAAACTTTTAAGGGTGCTTAAACAGCGAGACATCGTGGTTTCGTTGAAGAGTTAATAAATACTCTATGTGGATAGTAATATGGTACAATATTACATCAACAAATATTTCGATTCTCGTCAATCCAGACCATTTCCACTGCAAATGCGCTAGGGAGAATTGAAATTTTGCCATACAAATTTTAATTCTTTGCATCCACCGGTGGAAATGCACCTTTAGACATTAAAACTTACACTGACAATAGTTTAAGAAAATATAAGAGAATGTGTAACTATACGGGAAAAATAAAAATCGTCTCTCTTAAATAAAACCAAATGGTACTTATCAATTTATATGAATAAATCGATTGATGAATGGCAAAGCGACTGAAAAAGCTCACCGCTCGTAGAGACAACGACGGGCTGCGTGTGCCTGAGGTCGGCTTCGGGCAGGCTGATCATCATCGTGAGCACCGAGCCCAATGTGGTACCGATCCACAGCGTCGGCAGCAACGTCGTCGGGTCTACATGTGCATCACAATTATATTCAAGAGAAATAAGTCTATCCATTATTAATTACCAATTAGGGAGAAATTGCCTTATTTCAGAGAAACAAGAATTATGAGACTCACCTGACTTCTTGGTGTAGCTATCGGCAAAGGCGAGGCACTGCACGCCCTCCTGCGAGATGTTCTCCAGACTGGACATGGAGCTGGAGCGCGACCGTGAGAACGAGCTGTCCAGCTTGTCTATCCGGCCGGTAGCCAACACAATACCCAGTTATTGCATCCGCACCAACATTATCCCGCCAAAGACAGCCCACCACGCGCACACGACAACGTGGTTGGCAGCCCTCGGCGCGCTGCATGGCCGATCGGGTTCTTCATAACGTACAAATGGACAGTAATGAAAAATCATAGAGAAGTGCGTGAACCTGATCGACCAGCAGCTTTCTAAAAGTCTACAATATAGTTGCAGACTAGAACTAGCGTAGCTGACGGATAGCCTCGGTGCGGTTGTGAAATTAGCTGAAATCACCGTTCGGTGCAGAGATTAAGACTGTGCTTGAATGTAAAACAGTCGGAAGGAAAAGAGTCATGCTTTAAAAGAAATCGGATTGCATGCCCGTCCAATCTCAGCTTATTTACACAACGTTACACTACTCGGTTTAGTTCTGTTTCAACACTCGGGCTAGTTAGATGGCTAGGTACCTTGACGTAATGGTTGATAGTGTGTTGGCATTCTGTGAGAAAATGGCTCCCCTGCACAGTTGTAGTCAAAACACCGATCACACATTCCGTTACGATCGTACATCTTAATTGTCAGAGGTTAGTTTAGAACAACATCCATAAATTAGCGTTCAGTTAATGGAGGCGGCGACTTGGAAGCATTTACATTTCGGAAATAAACAGTAACGGACGCGTAAAGAAAAGGATGGGATGGATGGCGATAAATGATGATGACCAGGTCGTAGCCACAAGCCATGAGGCTCCCCTCGCCGTAAGACCGAGGGCTCGCCTATTCCCAAACACTACGAAGCACAAACTCGTTAGAAAATTGTCATTCTAGTGTCTACTGGAAGCCCTACTCCCAATTAGTCGTACTCCATATGAGTAGTAAAAAGCGGTTGTATGGACGGACAGACAGTCTACGCACTAAACAACACTGATTTATCGAAGTGACTCTAGGAGCGGTGCAATTCTAATATTTTAGCGCATGCACTAGTGCGTAAGTAAGGAGATACCGTAAGCATACATAGACATAATGACAGCCGAATATAGAGGCAGCCAAAAACGAGCCATATAAACTTTTTGCTTTGTGGTCGAGCTAGAAAAGAAAAATAATATCATGTACTCAACAGCCTTACAGAGAGAACAATATAAAATTATCGAGTGATGTAGCTGCGAGTGATTTAGCGTCACGACATCGCCGCGAGCGCACACGCACGTCAGCGCGCACCACTAGTCGCGTCGTGGACCAAGGCAAAGAAATGAGTAAAGTGATCGCTCGTGATAAACAAATTATCCACTTTCATAAACAAAATGTAGAGCAAAGAATAGAAAATGATAATACGGATCATGTGTCTGATACAATATGGAAAGCCTCACTCATATTATGCACACATAACATACAGTCGATCCCGCTCGTTGTAACATAAGTGATAGACTACGAAATAAGAGTTTTGAGTAGTAAGTCACCTTTTCACGTTACCGCTAGAGTCATGCCAGTTTAGTTAACCAAATTGAGTGCAATCCAAGTGTCGTGTGTAAGAGGAGAACATGACAAGACAGTCACAGCCACAATTTCAGTCTAGCATGTACCACTACCTACATGTGTACGTACAGGGGCCGGGGCCCGTGAAGAAGCCACACAAAACGAAATAACAATTGAAAGAAAAATAAAAAGGAAAAAGTAAAATTGATGCAAATGTTTTGGATACCATTGGGTTGCATAATGTGTAAGTACTCCATAGATGCGAGAGACTGCGGAATAGTTGGTTCTGTACCGACAAATAAAACCACAATATGTTACAAGCATCATCTCCAGGACACACTATAGTAAGCCGATGTCGCCACACAGCGTTCAGTGCTAGCACTAGAATTGCTGGTATTGTGCGCTGAGCCGTGGTGACTCGTGGTACGTGAACGGTGGGTGGCGCAGTCGGCACTGGACAGATTGCACATCTTCACAGTCGAACAGCAACAGTTGGCGCTCAAGGCGACATGGGCATACACTATACAAAAGATGGGAATCTCATTCTAGAAGTTGGTAATGAGGTCACAACAAAAGAAACACTACGAGGACTGAACAACTAGAAATTAAATTTAACCAATTATAAATAAGGCGTGGTATATTCCAATGATTACCTATTAAATGATTCCGATCTGAAAATGGGAAATTCGTCAAATGAATATACAGAATCAAATAACTGAATACATGCTTTTATAAATGATAAAAGGGTTAATGGAAAACAGAAATGAATCATGATTCGATGTCCAGCAATGTAGTCAATTTATTATTGCCAATTTATGTAGTATATTCTATGTGAATAATTTTGGCAGTCTCAGACCAATAGGTTGAAGCGCTCGTTTACAAAATCGTATAAAATAGTTTGACAACATTTTTTGTTGATAAAAACATTTCTGACAATTATAATAAAAACAAACTATATTCGATTTTGCCACGAGCAGAATGTTTGAGTAGTGAAAGAAAGAAGAAGTAGGTAAGTAGAAGTTTAGTTAATGTGGAAGAGTCTATGTGAAGTAAAACAAAAAAGAAATGAAAAGAGGAAGAAATAAAAATAACAGACCTTCGTTAAACGCTTGGACCTAGAGCGCGTTCATTATAAGCCATGATTATGATTAGAAATTAAAACTCACATAACGACAGTGGCCTAAAGGCAACGGCCACAATAATATATAGATCGAGCGCAAAACTAAGACATCATCAGTTCAGAAAAGCTCAAAATGCACACGATGCACACGTATTGCGCGCCCGTTCGCTCGTATTGAAGCGCGGCCAAGCGACGTCTCACGATGACGACGGAGCAACAGGTCTTTAAGAACAAACCAAAAATAAAAGTCAACAAAACAGGAGAAGAAATTGCGACTGTTTCGGAATGAAAAGAGACGAGACTGAGTGTGACTTCGTATAAGGTGACTGTACTACCAAAACTGCAATACTGTCGCGTCGTGAGCAGAGAATGCTGCGGGGCGGGGGGCGCGGCGTACACGTCGGACGCAGTGGACAGGCACTTGTGCAGTTTGCGGGTACCTTGCGAGCGCGAGCGGCGCACGGCCCGGCCCGCCGCGCACCCCCCCGCAGCCCCCGCGCCCGCGCCGGGCCCCTGCGCCGCGCCGCCACCGCCGCCCGGCGCGCCGCCGCCGCCGCCCGGCCCGTTCATCTACAACACACACACGGCGTCCGCCACCAACTCCACGCCGTCCACGCCTCCCACGCCTCCCACGCCTGCCACCCCTCCCACCCCTACCGAAGCGACCGCCCCACCGGTCCTGCCGACGATATTAACTCCACGCGTTTAGGGCTCCGCGAGGGGAACAGAGAATCGTGCAAGCCTTAGACTGCGTTGGTCGTACCATTTTTTGATTTGACATCGATCAAGTTGTGACGAGAACCAAGTCACGTACGTAGGTATAATTTTATGACGTTTAAACCCTTCTGTAGTGAATGTAACTGTGAATAGACAGTCAACAATAATTTATCTTTTTAGAGGTGCCCCAGGGGTCGATTTTAAGCCCGATTTCTTTGTAAATTTTTAAAATCATAAAAAATGATAAAATATGTGATCGAATACCGATAAATATTAGGAAAGGAGTTTATATCGTTGGCTTGGACTAAGTACCATCACCGAAATTAATAATACAGGAATGTTATAAACCAAAGCGTACACGTCGAAGACCCTAGTAGTAGCAAAATTTACGCCGGACACTGAGTTAGATTGATCGTGTGATCTCTGTGCCAACTTGTCAGATTGATTAGTAACACGTGCGCGACGATTTAGTAGACGTTAGGGTCGCAAATGTTTTGCCCGGTGTTGGGTTGAGTTCCTTCTGTTAGTCGAGTGTTTGTATTGTTACGTGTGGTTTATCCATACCTATTCTGTTAGGCACTTCTATCACTTCCTCTTTCGGTTTGTCCTCATCTGTGGGATCGTTTCTCTTGCAAAGTCTCGAAACTAATTCTCCTGGGGAAAGTGGATAAGTCAAACATACGTCCGCACGTAATATTGTGATGATCTTAATGGTGCACGTGCGTGCGTTGAGCGCGCGGCAGTAGCGCTCGCGATGGTCTATCTGATGACGTTACCAAGCGTAGTTGAGGCGTGGTCTACGTAACCATCACTACTACTGTAATACTGAGCTTGTTACTATTAGCAATTATACAGTCTCAAACGGACATCGACAACACAGAGATCACCTACGTCATTACTTGCTGCAATCACAACTATTATGATTTGTTCAATTACCGAAAAAATCAGCAAATAGATATTTAAGGCAGTTAGAGTCTTCGTCTGACGAGTCCTTGTCCTTGGAATAGAAAACAAAAAATGAGTGAAGTAGGCGACAAGGGCTACGCCTGCGCCTACCCTACGTCACACACGTACAGTGCATTTTGTACAGGAGCAGGAGGCCGCATATAGTATATAGTTGAATACTGTACATACTTACAAGTACTACTCTTTATATTTAATAATTACTTAGTAAAAATAAATAAAAATATCATAAAAAGCCAAATATCACAAAAAGCTCAAAGCATTTCAAAAAAGTATTATCTAGTACACTCTCGGCGTTAAAACGTTTATCATAATTGATAGCTTAATAATGTTAGTCTTAATAATTCAACTTTGCTTTTATCACATTGTTTAGTTATTATAAAATTCTAACTACCATCACGTCTAACGAGCCAAAAACTTCTATTTATAAAAAGGGGCTACGGTATTAGTAGTAAAACTGTAAAAATCGCCAAACCATTACCATTCCAATTAATCGGAGAACAATTGATAACTACTCTATGTTACAGCATTATTCTAAGTGCTAGGGAGCGACCGTGAGACCCGGCGTAAGTGATGTCTGATGTGGTGAGATGAATGGCGCCGTGACGGGATACTTACTGAACCGGCGCATGAGGTTCCCCGCGAATGAGCCCGTCGGCGGCGTGTGCTGCTTGCGCCGCAGGTCCTTCACGCTCTCCTGCTCGCGTTTGCTGTACTTTATGTTCGGCACCGATAACAGTCTTTGGTCTCTTTGGTCTCTTTTCTCCGCCTCCTCCTTCTTAGTCTTTCCTTTCTGCCTGGGGGGTCGCGCCGGCCGACCGTCCTCCTCAAATAGCGGTAAATTGTCTGGACGCACTACTTTTTCTTCTTCTAACCTAGAGGGTGATATGTCGGGCGAGATTCCCGCTTCGATTCTCTCTTTGTCTTGCCATCTCTCCTGTAGTTCCTTATGCATTCTATCGTATACATCCAAGGACCTTTTCTCCTGCAATTCCTTATGCATTCTTTCGAACACGTCCGAGCATACTCGTAAAGGTGACGATAGTTCACTTTTGTCAGCGCTTTTCACCTCCTCCACATCTCCCGCTGTTTTGTTTTCGTCGCTTTCCGGCGTCTCGGTATTAGACTCCGGCGCCGCGTCGATTTTATCATTCGGTTCACAATAGAACTGCGAATTTCGTTTTTCGCCAGCGATTTCTTCTGCGTTAGTTTCGGCGGGCCCAGTGAATGCAGCTTTGAATTTGAGGTCAACTTTAGAGAGCTGTCGTTTCAAATTAAAAGTTTTCCAGGAGGTGGATTTGCGACGGTTTTCGAGCTTGTCTTGAGTGGGTGCAGGCTCGTCGGAGTTGGCGGTGGCCGCTCCAAGGTCGGCGGGACTGGCGGCGGGCGTCGGCCGCGACCAGTCCTCCAGCTTAAGGGGACACGGGAGGGGAAAAACATCATAAAGGTGACGCGAGCACTGAAACTGATTCGTGAGTGTTCTGTGCAAGAGACTATGGTGTGCTGCGTGTGGCCTACGCGCAATGCAACGTGAACGAAACGGGCCCCTTAGTGCCGTCATCGCGGCCGTCGCTCCAGCTCCGGTTCGCACGATAAAGGGGCCCGTTTCGGCCATCGGCGACTTCAAGTTACCGAATAATAGGAGGAAGGTCGAATAAGGTTTATTACAAGACGTGATGTACTCATACTAGCGACTCGCAGCGAGCGGCGTTCGTACACTCGAACGGTTCAATTGTTTGTAAAATTACGGTTTCTACTAAAATCTAGACTCGGCCCGAGTCTACGGGCGGGGTGCGATTTCGTGTCGCGGCAAACTCGACTTCAGAACGGGGAGCGCGGGCCGGAGAATAAAGAACGTCTAACGATGCCATGCTGGAGTATCGCTACGCGGCAAGCCGGGGTCGGCGCTAGCGCCGTACAGTTTTGAAAATAATAGAAAAAAGTGAACAGTCAAGGCGAAAAGAGGGCGCGGCCGCGAGACGTCCGAGCGGGCGTCGGAACGGAGTCTCGGACCTAGCAACTGAGAGCCGAATCAAAGAAAAGGCAAAGGAAAAAGAACGCGGGAGAAGGCCGCGAAGCGTCGCCCTCGGGTTACCTGGTCGAGGCTGGGCGAGCGCTGGCGGTCGCCGGCGGCGGGCGCGGGCCGAGCGCGCAGCTCGGCGGGCTGGTACAGCGCCGCGGGCGCCAGCGCCGCCACCACGGCGCGCCGCGACACGTCGGCCACCACCACGCCGCGCTCGCCGCCCCACGCCATGCTGCGGACAGGGCGCGTCAGGCGGGGCGGGGCGGGAGGGGCGGGAGGGGCGGGGAGGGCCGGCCACTCACAGGCCGTACGACGAGTGGATGGTGAGCGCGGCCACGGGGTGCGCCGGGCCCTGCTGCAGCGCCACGAGCGCGGGCTGGAAGCCGGCCGCGCGCCGCACGCCGCCCGTGCCCGCCAGGCCGCGCACGCGCAGCGCCGCCTCCGCGCCGCGGCAGAACGACGCCGAGCGGCCGCCCGCCGCCTCCGCCTCGGGCGACGCCTCCTCCTCCGCCGCGTCCGATATCGTCGGGATCTCCAGCACCTGGCGGGCGGACAAGGGTCAACCGGGCCGGCCCGGGAGCCGGATCCGAGCGCGTCGCGCGGGAGCGGGGTACCGACGCAAGTCTCGCCGTGCGTCTCCGCCTTGCGGAACTTGAACAGCACGACGTGCCCGTGCGGCAGCGCCACGGCCAGGCGGCGCGATTCCGCGCACAGCGCCACCTGCTGGATGGCCAGCGGCGCCTCCTCTTCGTACCCCGCCGTCGAGCCGCTCGCGCGCCGCTCGAACACTGCAACCGGACGGGATCGATTTTCAACCCTGACAAAAGTAGCTAACTGTCCCCTCCCGGCCCGCGACCCCGACGCCTGTAGATAACACCGCCACGAGATAAGCTATCGATTGCGATAGTAAGTGGTGCTTCTTACCTTTAGAACATTTTAATTTGTATAAAATTTGTAAGGTCCCCGCACTGGCGTCCCAAAATTTTACGCTCCCGTCGGCGTGTCTGAAACAGAAACGTATAAATGATTCTCGAGAACTATGTCGGCCTAGCGCCGTGGCCTACGCGAGTCCGTAGGTGATTGTAAATAGGTATAAATGAGACGGCTACCCCGTGAGAATGATCTCGCTGTAAGAGCAAGAGGCGGGCGCCCACTCGCCGCCGTTGATGGGCCACAACTTCTCGCTGAACCCTGTCGCTTTCTTGTTGCCTTGCCGCCCCACCGAATAAAACGCCGGGATCTGAAAAGCGGTCCGCAATAAAGTGTGTGTAGTCAATAATTTTTATGTTTATGTCGACCAGTTTATTGAAATTTCTAGTTTCTGGACAACTCCACGACACTGAGAGGTAAGATCGACTGATGTGCCTACCGCCAAAGCTTCCTAGTAACGTTACTTACTAGGTCTGAAGGGCAATCCGCGAAATATGAACAGCAGGTGACAGGAGACTCGTGTATGTCCATAGGGTACGGGTTCTCAAAGCAGGGGTATCCCGGAGATAGCAGATCGATCACCACAAGGTCGTTCTGCAGTAGCACCACTATCGCGTAAGGCTCTTGGTAATCTGAAATCACAAACAGTGAGATGTAAATAATTCATGCCTTGTCAAAGGGGACGTTCCATAAAAAGTTTTACACCCGTTACGCTGTCGGCGACTTATTTCTCTTATCTCTTCTCTGTCCATTTATTTTACTTAGAAACATGTTTCGTTTGAATTTGGGGGTAAATTTCTGGTAAGAATTTATGACTAGCCATAATAAGGCGGAGTTGAAATGGAAACAAGTATTATGATAAACTGTCACCAACGCGAGTGACGAGACAATGCTTCGACAATGCTGAATTAAAGACTGTGTAAGTAACGCACCGGCTGTGTGCGGGCTTTCGCAGAGTGTGACGAAGTCGACGACAGCGTGCTCCATTTCGAGCACCGTTGTGCTCTTGCCGTTGAGCACTGTGATGCTGTGTGTGCGCCCCGCCTTGTCTGTCGGTAAGCCTCCTGAGAATATCACCAGGCTCTCCCTGGAAGACAGGACACACCGCAAATCAAATTTAGATAATTTTTACATATTTTTTATAAAAAATAACTGCGCATTTGACCTCCATCTCACCTGATGGAAAGTGATGATGAGGTCGACGATGTAGCATGCACACCTGAAACTTACTTATATCACCTTATTCCCAACAGACAACATGATGTTGTTCGGATAGAAAAAGACGCCTCCACATTTGCTTGATTTTTTGACGGTCATTTTAAAAGAGAATGAGTCAAGTGTGTGGAATTCAGAGGACGTCCATCATTTGCTCATGGAATGTATTCGGACGGAAACTATCAGGGCGCGGTAATTTGCACAAACTGGTTTCCGTACATTTAATGTTGGGTGGTTTCAATCTGTTTTGTCGGAACCAACATTTAGTGCCGCGGAGGTTTTGTATATATTTATTTATTTATTTTTAGGAAGATTTACAGCGAATTTTTAACAACAAATAAATGTTGAGTAACAGGTGAAAATGCTAATTACAAATCTCCACAAGTAGCACAAAAAATAAGTTATTAATTTTTTAGTTAGCAGAAACTGAAACATTATTATTAAAATGTAAACTACATAATATTATATGAAATGAAACTATTCTATACCAATGCAGGGAAAAAAAAGAAAAGAAAAAAAAAAGGAAAAATATTAAACTCTATATAGCCCAACCAACAACACGCACATGTTAAAGACAGGAAACAAAATAATGAGAGATAGATAATTACGTAAAATATTGCTTAGTAAACATTCGTCAAATCAAGCCTACACTAGTACTGAACAGATCTATTTCAATAGACGATTGATTGTACATCCTTAATTGCTCGGATTAAACATGAATTTTGCCTATAATTGGTCTGCGCTCTGGGCACACACAGCACCGGTCGACGCCTGAGACTCAGCTGGTTAGTCCTAAAGGATAATTTTGACAGTAGTTCCGACGAGTCAGTTTTACTGTTTGTCATGTTATACAGGAAGCAAATGTCATTAATTTTTCGCCTATAATCGAGAGGTACAAAACGATAACGTTACAACGCTCCACATAGCCTACCGTTCGCTGTTTTGTCTTATAATCTAAATACCTCAAAAACTTATTTTGTGTGGCTTCAATACGTGATTTGTAAACTTCGTATCTAGGGTTCCACACCTGAGAAGCATATTCGAGAACACTGCGTACAAGAGAACAGTACAATATTTTAATAGGCTTTATGTCGGTAAAATCATTGCACGTCTGCATCAAGAACCCCATTTTGCAACTATACTCTCAATATGTTTATTGGAGAGCAAGTGGGAATCAAAATACTCGCCTAAATCCGTAACACTGTCCACTCTATTCATATAACTTCCTAGAAGACTATACTCTCCACCGTTATTGGTTTTTTTACACGATTAAGATATTACGAAACATTTAAGTCTAGTTTATGAATTCGACAATAAGTTACGAGCTGGTCAAGATCATCCTGTAGAGCCTGAACGTCTTGATTTGACACAACTTTTTTGAGGATTTGCATATCATCAGCATAAAGTAATACTTCAGAGTTATGAAAACAAAGTTGGATATCATTAATAAATATGATGAACAATAATGGGCCCAACAGAGACCCTTGTGGCACGCCCGAGGGAACAAAATTCCAAGTAGATTTATAACCGGAAAGAACCACTGCTTGACTGCGCCTATCAATATAGGATGAGAACCATGTATGTAGATCACCGTAGACACCATCCCTTGATAACTTATCAAATAAGATTGTGTGGACGATGCGATCAAAACATTTACTGTAATCAGTATATAAGAACGTTCACCTGAGTTCCGTCCTCTATACCAGTCGAAATAAAATCAGCAGCCGCAACTAAATCTGATGTCGTGGAACGGTTGTGAAGAAAACCATGCTGACATTCACTAAAAGAAGTGTTTAGAGCAGCGTATACTTGCTTATATACTAATTTTTCAAAAACTTTAGCAATTAGACATAATTTTGATATGGGTCTATGATTCTCAATATTATGCTAGTCCCCTGTTTTGTGTACTGGAGTAATGAATGCAGACTTCCACATCGTAGGCACGATGCCTTCTCTAATAGACCGCTTGAATAGGATACAGATAGGAACTACAAATGATTCAGCACAGTTTGCAAGAAGCACAGCCGGCACAGAATCTGATCCTTCACCTTTGGATAAGCCGAGAGATTTCAGTAATTTCAAAACTTCAGCCGAACAAACTTCAATAGAGGATATACTACACCCAGAACAATCCACAAGTTATTCCGGCACATACACAGAGCCACTCCCCCTCGACTGAGGACTGATGCTCATAGTGGAAAAATTTGCTGGAAATAAGTGGCAAAAAGGTTACTAATTGCTTCACCCGTGGTGACAGTTATATTGTTATATTTCATGTTATTAGGAACGGACGAAGATTTGTACTTACTCTTGACATAAAAACTTTGAGTTTTTAACTATAGACGATTGAACCTTGGATAGGTAGGATGAGTAGCATTTTTGTTCCATAGTTTTCGCACGCTCTCTTAACAATGAAAATGAGTGATAATCAGATAAATTATTATAAGTTGTAAATTTTTTATGATATTTATGTTTTTCTTTGAGGACCTTAATCAAAGCTAAACAGTACCAAGGAGGATATGTTCTGGGTTTGAATGATTTTTTAATAATATATTTGTCCCTTATTTCATATAATTTATTATAGGAAAAATCCACTGCTTGATCCAGAGGAATGGCAGAATCACAGAATGTCCAATCAATACTACTAATTTCAGAGTTAATTTTTTCATAATCGGCTTGAAAATACAGGTATTTTGTTAAAGACTTTTCAATAAGCCCATCGAATTGAACACATTCAGCTTTTAAGCACAGCGATTTATGAGATTCGTCGTATGTTTAGTTAGGTAGTATTTTGATTTATCTGTCTACATTTTATTAAGTATTTTCTTGATGTACCGTTTTTCTAACGGGGCTGACATGATCAATAACGATCAAAGCCCCTAAATAAATAAAGATAAAAAAAATGAATGAATGAATTCCAAACTTGTATGAATTACACTTAAGTTGTAAGTAGGCATTTCTTTTTTTTGCTATTTAGACAAATAACATTGTATGTGATTAATGATCGTAAGTAGTTACACTTTTTACACGATTGGTGTAATACTTAAACCAACTAGTGATATTCGTTAAGTAAATTAAATAGCATTCTAGATGTTAAAATATTAGAAAGTTTTAGTTTTTTACGTCCGGTTATTTTGCTTTTTAATGAGACCTAGATAAAGAAGAATAAAATTAAGGTGCATTTGCACGGTTGATAACCTGAGGCCTTAATCTTCGAACAACATTATTTGACGCAGCCGCCATACACTTACGGGCTTAATAAAGAAACAATGTTTTGTTAGGCTAGCGAGGCAGCGAAGAAAAATATGGACATCCACTAAAAGAACAAAAATAGTAGAACATCAGCCAAAACTGTTAATTACATGGGTATAAGCGGTCAAGATTTTGCAGGACTTAACGATGACTTTTTGAACCCGAACAATGTCCGCTACGTACCAAGTTAGTGTTTCCCTGTGCTCACACAAAGGTACTGTTTCTTTATATTATGTTATACCTTCGCGCTTGACCTGCCGCCATTGTGTAAAATCGTTTTGTGGAAGTCCGCATTACGGCGAATTGCCCATTAGCGGATGTAGCGGCGACGACGACACGATGACGGCACCACCGCCAAACAATTACGGCCGCGGGTTTTCGACTTTTTACAGTAAGTAATATAACCCAGAAACGTCTTGTGTATTATCTTTTAATAGGACAATGCATATAATGGACTTTTGTAACCGCTCGGTATACTCACCCCGTTCTCGACGTTTTCCATTCGAGCCTGAGGATCGGTTTGCACGGCTCCAATTTGCCGTCTTTGCTTGCTTTTGCTGAAACGAAGACGGCAATGTAAATTATTGAATTGAAAAAACCAAATTAACCAAACCGTTTCCATGCTATGGCGTGTACTACGCTAAACGGAACACCAGCCCACCGTGCGGGTAAGAGAGCGAGGTCGGGCGCGGGCTGCGCGTGGTCCAGGTGGCCAGCGCGCCGTCGGCGTGCGCGGTCATGAGCTTGCCGTCCTGCTGCCAGGCGGCGGCGCGCACGCCCTCGCCCGGCCCGCCCGTGCCCAGCGCGCCGCGCCACTCCGCCATGCGCGAGCGCAGGTCCCATACCACTACCAGGCCCGTCTCGAACGCTATCAGTAGCTGGAAAAAGCGAAGAGCTTTGTAACAAACGTTTCCAAGAAAATTCTAGTCTTCAGAGAATGATCAGGTGCCAAGGCAAGTCTTCCGCCGGTGCAACAGAACTCTGTACCATATTCTTCCGTGAATAAAAAAACAATAGGTTCTGTCCGACCGCAAAAGATGAAAAAATTTGATCGAAAAACACATATAAGTAACGGTATGAGTACTAAACCTAAGTGACCGATTTTGTGAGCAGCTCGAGGCCGAGAGGTCACCGGGAAAGTGGTCCAGGCCGTAATGGCGACCCGTTACAAGACAATACGCGAATGGTAAGGGCCGCAAATTGCGTTATACCACGTTCATATCATAGGTGTAACGTCGTTACAGTCGATAAGTACAAAATGTGTTTACCTTACTAGCATCCAAGGGATTATCACAAATATCCACCACAGCCCCGGGGTGGTTCTGTCTCGTTCTGTAACAAATACAAATTCACATTTCAATTAAGTATTTACTAGTAATTGTAATAGTAATTAATTGTTAATGCTCGCATCACGATTGGCAATTACCCACTCAACGTACTGTTATGAACAAATCCAACAAAAACAAATGTTGCTTGGGCATGAAACAAGAAATATCTCGACAATATTTCTACACAGTAAAATATAATGTAATATAAAAACAAACAAATAGGTAGTGTAGAGGAAATTTATTCTTTGTTACACATTTTGTGTTAGAATTTACTACCCACAGGTAGTAGTAGATAGTGCAACAGCTATTCAGTAATATATTGCGAGGTGGGAGTCATCATCACTGAGGGCAATCATCGGGCGGAGGATATGTCGCACTGTTGCCCATTTTCAATATTGAAGTAAAAAATTAAATGTAATGAAGTATAATCGAGGAAAACGAGAAACGGTACGATGGTAGCCCAGTGGCTACGCGAAACAGTTGATTCTCATCTATAATAATAATAATAATAATAACGCACACACTCAACATAGCCCCGTACTAGGGAAACCCTGTGTCGCGGGTGCCATGGACACACACATAGACAATCACAAATTACACCCAAACTCACGAGAGAAATAACTGTAGGCCATACAATATTTCTCCCGGTCCGGGAATCGAACCTGGGACCTCTGCTTGGCAGTCCGGCATGGTAACCGTTCGGCCACGGAGGCAGTTGTCGACATGTACCTATGACTTTAATTTCTAAGATATTTACATTAGATTTTTTTTATAATATCAAGTGACGGGACGAACAATGGTTATGATGGTAAGCTACACGCCTGTCCATAACAGTTGCAGTGCCACTCAGAGCTTTAACTTGCAAAGATCTGAGGGGCATTGCCACTGTGCCCCATGCCCTGAGACATAAGTTGATAAGTCCCATGTGTCTGTAATTTCACCACCACCCTTACTATTCAAAATCGAAACATAATAATGCTGACATTAGTGCTTGGCGGCAGAAATAGGTAAGGTGGCAGCACTTCCCTGGACGAACAATTGAGAAGGAGCTCCACTGCCACTGAATGTAAATGTGAATATTTAGAAGCAATACTGCTCGCTAACGGCGAAAGAAAATCGTGATGAAACGTTCACGTGAAGTTTCTAAACTGCGTTGGACCAGCGCGCAGTGCGGCGGACTACAGTTTAAAATCTCTCCTTGGAGCAGTCCCGTGCCCAGTAGTGGTATGTATTGTATAATGGGTTGATGATAATGTGAACGAATTGAAGAAAACATAAACGACGCCTATGAACGCGACATTCGCGCCGCACACAATTGTAAAGTAAGAGGCTGAGAGAATAGTGCTTATGAGACGCAAATATGAAAAGTGTTAAGGCAAAGCATTCATGGGATAATCTTAATCACGTGACGGCGTCGCTGCGGCGTCGCCGTCGCCGGCCCGGCGCCTGCCGCGCCGCAACAAGTGGCGCCTGACCTCTTCTCCCGCGCCCTTCACTCGAGGGGTTATAAATCAGATTATCTATGTTTTCGTGCGGATTATCAGGGAATCTAAGATGTCACCGTTTATAAGATTGCTCCATTTCTGAACATTTTTTAATAGTGTTCCGTCTCTTTTCATTTTTATAAATATTTCAAGCCATACGCAAAACAGGCACTACGACATACAAAATAAACGATAATCATTTTAGCGAGTCTCATTCAGTGATTATTAGTAATTAAAATATTACCGAATAAATAACCACGAATGTCTTAAAATTGTCTTCGGTGGCCTCCAGTCGTCGCTGCCCATATTCACCAATTAAATTCGGATGTATATTATTAAATCTTGTGTTGAGCGCACATCAATCTTGCTCAGTATTAAAGTAAGAAACATCATCGTCTTCCCTTGCTCCGCGCTTACCCCCCCTCGCCTGTAAAGTATAACTGATGTAAATGAGTCGACAGTAATTGCATTCTTTACTCGGTCGCCGACTCGGGACTTAGTGCGTAGACTACGCTCGTAGACGCAATTAATTACGCAGAGTACAGAGATAAATGGCTGCGCGTGAGTGTGGCGTCGTAGCAACGAGCTACGAGCGTAACAATATTATGTAAATCACTGCACGTTTCATTTCATTCTATGTATACAATATACACCGAAGTATAATTAAACCATTGCCGTTTAAGTTTCGCAACATTGTAAGATTGTATCGCACAATATCGTAAATTGTAGTCCATGATCCATTTTACAGGTTTTATTGCTTACAATTGTGGATCGGGTCACAGAGCCAGCGATGGACGTCGTAAACTGAATAATCCTCGTTCGATACTGCGCGATATTGGTAGTTACATCGAGTGGTTTCGTTTATGAGTCCTGCGATAGTAAAATTGGGGAGTTACGACTTGTCACACAATATTGTATGTGATTATTACTAAGACAGTAAACGTATACAGCGATTAGTTTTGAAGATCATCTTCGGTACCCGGGCCTTCTATAACAAGACGGTTTAGGCCACAGTCCGTGACGATGGTCTAATGCGGGTTGGGGACGTCACACGATTTCCAACGTTGTGTATCTACTTCAACGTATATATTACCTACTTAAAAATGAAAGGCATAGGTACATGTCGCCGCCGAAATTAGAACCGTTCGTCGGCCAATTGCGAAGCAACAGGTCTCCCACTAGGCTACCAGAGCTGAAGACGTAGAGTTGTAGAGTTAGAGCAGTAGAGTAGAGAGAGAGAGACGTAAAGTGTTTTTAAGTGCATAGAAAAAATTTAAAAATACCTACTTTGTAAGTAAGATAGATAGTAAACGTAAGCGTGATGTATATATTATTATAGTACATTTATTTAATGTGTACGTCGTTAGAAATAGCATAGATAATTTAAGACAAAAACGTAATCGTAAACGTAATCGCAACCACCATCTTGCGCGTCAGGTAGAGTAATAAGCATAACGAGGTCTTATCGAGTAACGTCATTTACTTCGGCCACGAGCTACAAAGAATGGCAGACGGCTTACGACGTACGACAGTGGTGGCGAAAAGACCTCGAATTCGCTGTTTCCAATGAAGACTTTATATAAATATAAAGTTAAGTACTTTTCACGTAGCATCAAGTTGCCAGAGTTTCTTGTCTAGGCGTTGTGGCACTACCTTTTGTTTTCTCTTGTTACTCAGTTTTCACAAGCACTTGCCATCGCTAAGCAAATAACACCATTCTAGTCTAGAATTAGCGATTTTTACTTTTGAACTTTATTCAAGCCGAAATAGAACGTGAATATTAATAAAAATAATACAACCAACACACATACATTTATCTGTTATTCATAAACAAAGCACATATTAGTAACAATAGCTTAAAAATTTTGTATACAATAATATACGCAGTTTCATCAGTTCAATGGCGTTAAACTCAAGTGCAACAGTTGCTTCTACATAGACAACTTTCGCACCACTTCCTCTCGGAGACAAGTCGTATTGCTTTGCCGGAACACAATGTTGCTCCCTGCTAGGCAACTGTTGCTCCGACGGGACGTCAAATAAATAATACAAGCCCTATCGGGTGTATTAACCGGGAGCTTCGCATTTGTCGAGATGTCACGGTAATGTCGCGATACTGTCACTGATCGACGAAACGACCTACTTCTCGTCACACAATACGTTGGAGCGGTCTGGGATATAAAGCGGCATTGCGTAAGATATCGTTTAAATTCAATATCAAAATGAAAAAACTCTATTAAGTAAGACGAAGAATGACTCAGTGCTTTGAATGATATTAAACAAAAGTAGGTTGTCGAGTTAATCGGGTCTATTCCATATATGAAAACGAAGAAGGAGAAAAGACAACGGGCACAAAAAATATTAAACCAAGAGAATTAATGTTTTGATATAACAATTCCCAATTTCTAAAAAAACAGTCAAGAGCATTAGGAATCTTGTTAACCTTCTATCCTCGAGCAATTCTAAGTCGCGGCGTCATAAAGGACATAAAAGCTTTACCTGTGTCGTGTCGCGTTCACGTGCAAACAACAGAAAAGGTAAAAATCTTAATACCAAAGCGAGTACTATAACAGAACGTTTCGAATACGCCATAGTTATGTAATTTTATGGTTCAAAGGATAATATCCTTCGAGGGTACGAGGGTTTTCATAATATTGTTCGCTCTTTGCCGTGGCTCCTTTTTCGTGATTTATATCGTTTTAAGGTTAAACGAACAAACGAGTCTTTTCTTTTTCGTTTTTATTAAATTTCAAGATACCATTGTTAGCAAACAGGGCTGGTGCGGACGTCGTTAGTCGCGTCGACGGCGTTAATTTAAAATAAATTGCAAAAAATATTTAACAATGGGAGTGTGACAACCTTATCTCACTTAATTGTTGCTTTATCGCCATTGGCGGAAGTTCGTTACATGACGCCAATCAGCGGGCGTTATTTAAATTGAGAACTGAGTGAGAGGTAATCCGGTTGGCACAGGCTCGCGGGCAAGTTATAATGATCTATATTATCTGTGCGGAGCGCTTACTACAATAGCAGTGGCGCAGCAGTGGTGGGCGCGCTGTGTAGCTCCCGGCCACACAATTTCTTCAATTAAGCTCACTGTTTATAGTGCAAATGGAACAGTACCTTAGCGCTAAACGTAGTTAATAGAAATGGCCCAAATTGGTGTAAATTTAATATCTGCGAGATCTTCAGTCGACTAGATACTTACGAGTAGGTATTATAGTGATGAAATGTGGAAAGTTGCAAGCGACGTAACAAAGTTGGCTAAAATGGGTTACGAGCAGTATTCAAAGTGCAGCCTCCGTTGAAGCTCATAGCAGTTTAATGTTGTCGTAATAATAGTAGCTTTTATGGAATAACCACCCCATAAACCGAATGTCTCCATTACCGCCAAATGGATTTCCAGCAATAAAATTGAATGGCGGTCATTACAAATTTAAAGAATAAATTTGTTTGAGTCGTAAAATTGCAGTTTCATACATGTGCTTAATAGTTTCCCGACAAATTGTACAAACACAAAGTATCTATTATCCACAATTACGACTTTACAGTAGTTGAAACTATAAAACGACACGTATAAAATACTAATTAGCGCACATTTGTCGAGTTGCATCACGGGCGTCGTTTTAACGCAAACCTGCTAGCGGATCGGATGTCGCCCTCTTCAAACAAAACCGCCGCACTGGAGTCAACACGCATAATGAAATTCGGCAGCCCGTTCTGCTCTGCCCACTGATAATCACGACAAATGGCCGGCATGGCCAGTTATGTAGGACAGGGCTGAAAATGGCGGCCATGCGATGGCCGATGGCCTCACGTACGTGACTGAAATGACGTAGTTGGGCTGATTGCGCTTGCATTATTATGTAAACTCGGTAAACGCTATTCTGAATTCAATGTACAGTCATACACATGAGTTACCTGACCCCCTAACGTGCCCAAACCGACCTTGTGGTTCTGAGAGCCATCTTACGTATCGAACAAAGAAAAAATTAAAGCAATTTCAACTTTATTGTGTAAACTATACAGTGGAGTGTTGCTTGAAGACGATCAACATATCTTTAAATACAATACTAAATTTCGTCGTTTAACTTCCAAGTAAACTAGTCGAGCGGCTTGTTGCATCGACTGCCACTTACAATACCCGTGGTTCGATTCCACGAGCACTATTTTGTTTCAACGTTCACTTTTTAATGTTAACGTTGACAAATCACAATATTAGTTCCCTAGAAATTGCCTAAGGTGGGTAGATATTATTAACAAAGCGTAGGGTGAGTTTTATAGATTAACAAATCACTCAATCGCTCTGCAGTTTGCATACGATCGTGTCTTCTGTGATAACGCATTGTTCCACGTTTCGTTCCTATTTGTGTATTCAGTTTTAATAACTTTCAAGGTTTTAGTGACTTTCAAAGTTTTCTTTCTTGTTTTAATATACTTACCGGAATTATTAAAATTAGAAATTATTGTTTTGTATAAACAAGATTTAATAAGATCTTCCTTACGGCAAAAACAAAAAAGAAATACAATATTATAGAGTCATAGCTAAATAATTTTATATTTTTAATGTGAACCATGCTTGACTTGAACCATGCTTGACTTGAACCATGCTTGCCTCAATTTGCAAAGCGATTCTTATACCGCTTGGCCACGACGGCCTTACTAAAGCTGGTTGAAATTTGTGTTCTATATTTAAGTAAGAACCATACGTTAAAGATCAAATTGGCTTAAAAACTCATTTTCTCAAAATGTCATTCACTAATGAAACGACCAGGAGTCATACCAAAATAAATTTTACGGCTCACAGGCTAAAGATTAAGTTTGTTTAACAATTATCTCCACATTTTTGTGCTCAGAACCAAAAGGTCGACAAAGTCGCCTTGAGGGTCAGGTGTCTTGTGTACATGACTGCACCTGGATTTAAATTCAAAAATTATTCGTGAGTTGAATAACAATCATGTACCTACTGTTTTTTCGGAGCGCGGTGTACAGTACATGAACTAACTACGTTACGTTGCCGCTAGATACGTTATGCCAAAAAATGTGGGAAATATTCAACTATACCACTTTAAACCATTGTGACATGTTTAAAAAAAAATGGTATGTATAATTTATGTTGTTACGAAATTACGCTGAAACATCTCATCGGGTACTTTTCAGACTGTACATACAATCACACAAGATATGATTCATGGAACACGAACATTCCGAATTTAATCAATAAGCAAAATACAGCAAAAAATGAAATAGTGGACCTCACAGAGTGAGTGGCTCTGTGAGACCAGAGATGCCACTCGCACTACCGTCCAATATTTCAATCAGAGTCAGAGTCAATTCGATTCCTTTCTGTTCTAGTTGCGCCGGGTCGGGACCTTCATTCAAGTTTTTTTTTTTAATCATAGTCGCAGTGGTAATACTGGCCGCGCCACATCGGTACACGGTAATCTCGCTTTAATAGGGTCGATTTGTTCAGCTTTTTTTTTTTTTAACTTCTCATATAAACAGTACCAACACATCAAATGATATCTATCATTACATTTTCGTAAGCTTTTATAAAAATATATATATATTACCGCATGTTGGCGAACACTGTAAAGCTACTTTACTGAACAAGCGGGTAATGCGCTCCATTACGGATGACCAATAAAAAAACTAATAACCAAAGACATGGCGTTCTATTCGTAATCACGGGGGCGAACTAATTTAATGAAACAGCCAAATGTATCAAAATTGTTTTATACAGCGTACTGTAGACTAGGCTGTACTCTATGAGTAGAATCACTGGCTGAGTGAGA
>NW_020653850.1:258412-269748 GCF_003589595.1 Hyposmocoma kahamanoa
GGTTGTAGACGATCTTGAAAAATATTTGGTTCTGGGTCGAGATGTTTTGGAAAAGTGTAATCTCGAGTTGTCAAAAGTGGAAATTGACAATAAAGTTTCTTCTTCTAAGTCCATGATAGATATTGGACCAAAGAAAGAAAAGTCTCCTTTGAAAACCGTATCAAAAAGTTTGGATGGCTTCTCGGTTTTGCCAGAGATGATAAGTAATGTTGACGTGAGTGATAAGACGTGTCAATTGCGTCAAAAACGGGATTTAGATATAAATAATTATAAAAATGCTTTGCCGAAAATATATATAAAATACAATTCGGAAAGCGACATTTCTAATCGTGTTCGCGTAAGTAATGTGGCGAATTTGCGAAGAGACTACGTAAAACGAGCAGCTTCGATGAGTTCTCGTAAAGAATATGTAGATGGTTTACAATTAAAGCAAAAGCGAATGTTTGACAAGAAAAACAGAGTTGCTTTATCTAAGAGGTATGTTACGCGAAGCTTAGGGTAGTGAATTGGTTGAGTAGGATTAATTGTATTATGTGCAGTTTAAGTAGATGTAAATAGGAATAGATTGTGTAGGCAGGATCTAGTCCATGTGAATAGGATGAAAGAGTTCTTTAGGAGATAATTTAATGTTTTCTTGTTTTCTATCAGGTTAACTAAGCGTTTGTGTTTACTTTTCATGTGGAACCACATTGACGTTATGAGAAATATTTGGAGAAAAATTAATATTTTCCGGCAATGCAGACTTGGAATGACGGGAGGATGATGATGGAATATCGTAGAAAGATTTAACTTAATTTTTCTTTTTCCCTTTTTTGATTTGATAGATATATTATCCAGTATATGTGCATAGTTCGTGCTCACTCTTCAAGATGAACAACAACTGTCTGCATTCGGGGAAAATATATTTATTTAATTATTAGAAATTCTTCATGTGGTATACCCACATACCATATATGTCTTGGAATATGTAGTTAGAATGTGTTGTTGACGTTGTATGTGGGTTGGCTTTTGTTTGGTTAAAGATAGCAAGTGAAGCTGATGGAACGTGATAGCTGCAAAATGAGGACTAAGGCAGCTGGGAGATCAATAGTGATGTAACCCAGTGATCGTCCGATGGATGTTCAAGCCTGTGTCGTCGTTGTGGCAGCATGCACGTTGGAGATAGCTTAGGTTTAGGGAGTTTAGGGAAATAGTGTTGTAGCAATGTTTAGAAGTTTGATAGGGTCGTTCAGCCAGTTTAGGGTCGATGAAATAAAGTGTTAGAGTTTAGTCAGGTTCCCTAATTAGCTAGGATAGCTAACGAGTAATTATATTTTTATTTGTTTGTTTAGGATGTGATCATGGTCTGTCCTTTTAGATAGGTTTTTGGCAGACCAAAGCCATAGCCTCCTCGGTGGTTACCTGTTGGTAAGTTGATAGCTTCCGAGCAGTGTGTGGCTAGCCTGTAGTAAAGGCTGATCACTATGTATGTTGCCTATCATAGGTAGACTACCAGCTAGGGATATTCACCCCTTCAGCTGTGAGGAAGAGGGATGTAGACTAGGCTGTACTCTATGAGTAGAATCACTGGCTGAGTGAGATTCATAATTAGAATGCTTTGAAAAAGAATGTTAAGAGAATAGAAGAGCTTGACATTAATATCATAGTAAGATTATTGATTTGTAACCCTAAACATGTAAATTGGTAAAATAAACCAAAGTTTTAAAATGATCCCGGTTTTATATTATTAAAAGTACCTCTCGCAATGCATCTGAGCTACAGCCCTCTATTATAGTACCTACACGTTACAGGTTGCTGCGGTCACTTACAAGTCTTGAGTGTGGGTCCACAAAGCTTTCGTATGGTGAGCGACCTACAAGCCGTCGCGCCGCTGTCTGACCACGAACCTTTATCCATCTATCCAGCTAGGTTCGCGACGGATATCCAATTTTGTTTAACGTTTTGTCACCCTTGTAACTCTGACTTTTGGATTTTTGTACGACGATATTATGTACGCTTGGGAAAACTTCGGCAAAGCAATTAAAAGTAACTATAATATTGTTTGTTAGAGTTACAAGTCATCGCAAAGTTTATTTGATAATTGAGTATCACTGAACAATATTTTCACAAAAGAATATTCTTTTTGAGTTTCATAAATCTGTTTTAAACGAGTGATCTAATAAACATTTTCTTTTCCATTGACTGATCGTTCAAAGAACCGCGTTGTCGGTTTTTGCGAACCGCTTCATATCTTTGGTTTCAAGGAAATTGACTTCATTTAAGCTAATACGACCTTTGTTAACGATTTGTTTCGGTTATTTCACATTTCAAGATTAACATCTAAGAAAACTGTTTGATGAATGTGCACAATTCGTTCTTACAGCGAATTGACAATTAATAAGTGCGAATGCAACGAGCGGGACTTTTCAATAAAACGTTTAACATTAGATCAAATGGATTCAGCTAGCGATATGTCGCGGCAGCCGACGCAATACGCACAGCTACTGCACGGCGGGCAATCAGCGCACAGTTGCACACGCTCGCGCTTGCTAACAGCGTCTAATGTTCAACTTTTTCGTTACGCCTACCTGCCTGCCACTGGGGTGGGCAGCGGCTGTGGATCTTCACCTTGTACGCCCTCTATCTTCACACATTTCTTACGTTCCACTCACAAATCAGTTTTTTTATTCATGCTTATCAATCCTTCGCAATTTTGACCTAGTCATTTTAAGGGCACCGTCGGCCTAATCGGGGTTTGTACGTCGAGGTCGACCTTTCCTCGAGTGTCTCTCCACGTTCGCTCCACACAATTTTTTTTTATCTTCGTCATTTTCTCAAATTGCAGCATTAGAATGAGCCAACTTTACAGGTACCATTTTCGTCCTTGTCAAAGTTTGTTCTTGTTATCGTATCGAAGGCATTGGCATTGTTGCTAACAATTATTTTCGAACTATATCACAATGAATAAAGTAATGGTAATTTCTTACACTACAATCAGAATTGCGGGAAACAAATGTAATGACAATATTTGACAAAACGGTCCTACCTCCATACTCCGGGTGTCGCCCCCACCCTCATCGCCATTAATTACTCTCAAAGACAAAGCGAGTTTGTACGCGTAACGAGAAATAATGAGCATAAAGTACAAAAACGACGATTACGATTATTATTCTCATATGGCTTTACATACTCATTTCATCATTATGTCATATTATTAATAATGTTGACTCGACTAGCAGTCAGGTTGAGAGTCAACCTCTGTAACCTTTTTTAGGTCATATTGTTTCATGTTTTCTAGTGATTGAATACTGAAAATATATAAAAAACTACCATCATTTATTCGGTTTATAAAATATGAAAATACACAAAGCATTGAACTGTGTAAAAATTAGCTAAAAAACAACAGAATAAAAACAATAATTATAACGTACAAAATTCTTATTAATTTCGGTTACTATGAAGGCCCATAAACAAGTATCCCACAATTTGCGTGAACATACCCATCGCATTCTGAGTTTGAATCTGCTCGTTTAATACTTGAACGAGGGGCGAGTGCGGTCGAGCCACTGAATCTCAACCAAGGGATTGAAAACCGCTTATATTTATGGGCACGTCGAAAATAATTGATAATATCATTAAATACCCTATTTCACTATAGTTTTTTTACACGTGTTTTGATAACGCTCTTTAATCATGTTGGCTCCTACTGGGGCAGTCAAACACAATGAATCTCCATCTGCTACGTTTCTGATATACCCCTTACCCTTTAAATATGCATTTTTGTTACTTTGACCTGGTTTAATTAAGGACACCCTCAATTTGGTTGTGTATGATAGACACATGTAAAGGTCGACCTTTCCCGTGTTTCTCTCCATATTCGCTGTATTAATTATCGATATTATTCTACTTACAACCGTCCTTTTCATGTGATCAAATCATCAAAACATTCCGTTTCCTAGCCTAGTCACTACGTCATCTTTTTTATAACATCAAATAACGGGGCAAGCAATCCTTGTTACCGGGTGGTAAGTAACACGCCTATCTATAACAGTTGCAGTGCCAGTCAGAGCTTTAAATCGCAAAGATCTTAGGGGCACTGGCACTGCGATCGACACTCTGATAATATATAAGTTGATAAGTCCCGTGTGCCTGTAATTTCTCAAACACTTCACAAAACAACACTTCAAAACCGGATCGCAGTAGAAGTAGTCACACTACTGTTTGGCAACAGAAACAAGTATGTATGTTTCAAATTTATTAATGCTTTCATACTACAACGCTCTCGTGTGACACTAATTCAAAGTCTGTCATACCGTGCAACGCTCTTTCTGCAGCAACAGACAACTTTCATGGTTCTTTAGGTATACCCAAGATTCACAAACATGATAATAACTGTCTTAAAAATAGGTACCGACAACTCCGTGTTGACAGCTTAGTTACTTGTACTTAAATGAGCTGAGACGCGTGTGGTTACCATCAAATAAATAATCGAACAATGTCTGAAGTTCCACGACGCGGACTGTCGCTGTCGCTGTCGCTGTCGGCTCGTGTGTTGAGGACGTTACGAAGTTTCCGCGATATTTGGATGCCCTATATTGTGTTACGGTACTATGGTTGTTATTACATATTTTAGCGCAATGTCGGGAATATAATGAATAATATACGTTCAACGTCGGTTAGGAACGCAACAGGACATTTAATATTTTTAATTATAAAATTAGTAAAAGCCCCTTTGCTCACTTGCACAGCATGTAAGTACTCGGGGGGCTTTTGGTTTGCTTTAATTAATTACACCAAACGATTAACCTGTACAAACTAACAAATGGAAAATACACAAGTCTCTTATAACTTGATCGTCTTAGCCTAACCACCAGTGTTCACGATTGCCGGCACTAATCTACAGTAAACTAGCCAATATACAACCAAAACCTCTCCATCTTCATCCGATTAAATATTCAAGAAACTGCTATTCAAATGAGCGCACCACCAATCCGGCGACGTAACAATTTTAATAGTGATACTGAAATATTAAATTATGGAAATTGAACTTGTCATGCAGAGTGAAAAATCGGACCGCGCACGGCAAGAGAACGAGGCTTAAAAATATCTACAGGAAAGCTCTCCGTACATAATTCGGTTTCAATGAAAACACATAATAACCACTCGACGGTCCGTACACGCAATTACGAGTTCAGGCCTTGGAAATACGCCGACGCGACGGAACAAATGTTATTCGACTCGAAAAGCTGCTATTAATTTACCTACTGGAAGGCTTTCCCTGCTCATTGACCAAACCGCGCCTGTTCCCCAGCCCTCTGCAGAGCCGCAATCACCAGTTCAGACAAAATTTACTCCGAATAACATTTGTTACCTCTCGCTTTATGTAATGAGTACTAAATGGCCCGGCTTTCAGGAATTCAAGTATGTCAGACCGGCGGACTATTTCCTAATTAAGCGCTACGCAAAAGACTACGCTGCAGTAGCCATTGGCACGTCATAGCTAAAATGCATTTGCTACGACATAATACAAAGTGACAACAATAATAATAAGTCTTTTCGTTCTATACTTGACTTATATATATAATCATAATCACTGCATCACATGGGTAATGTACAAAACTTTTTAAATTGATGTAGAGTAAAGCCATGTAACCTTGCAGGGCGCCGCAATTTATCTTACTTATACAAGAATTTATAAAATTTATATTCAATTCAAAATAAATTCAAATGGTACTTAATTATTTAGTTAAAATGTATAAAAATAACATTTTGTATAATATAAAATTTGTTTTTAATAAATCATAAGAGAAAATAATAGTAATAATAATAAATTTAAGTAATAATTAATAAAAAAGAATAAAATTAAGAGAATAATAACAACTAAACAAACGTAATTAATATTAGGAATTTAATTATCTCAAAGGATTCTAGCGTTTACCTATAATAAATAATATTCATAATATGTCTTTGCTCTCGATGTATGTTAGTACATAATATAAAATTAGGGTATTGGGTATCATCAACCTTACCTTCAGTCACTTACCTTAGTGCGTGTAATAATAATAATAATAATAATAATATATATTGGATAGCGTTACAAACACATGCACGCTCAAGCGTAGGTATCAAATTGGGTAGTACCGAAACCACACCCCGGACACTCCATACAACGGTCGGAAATTACTCCTACTACTACTACTACATACAGCAAGGCGCTATCTGCACACCCGCAAATGTGTGCGTGAAGTGGCAGGGTTACCCATCACTTGCTCGTACTATTTATTACGTTACGTGGTCAGGGCGGCAATCTGTTATCTATAATTCTATTATAGAATCCTAATTACGCATTACACATGTTAATTACGTATGTATATCGATATATTATATTATATTTTTCATTAATTCACTAACTGGAATAATATTGAAGATTTATTTTAAAAATATATTGAAAGCACTTAAAATGTTATATTTTTTACAAGTACCTTTAAATAAGGTAACCAAAGTATTTGAAACTGCGTGTCCAAGTTTATTATTACCTAATTAATAATTAGGTATACTAATTATTACTACGTAATATTTTATCGGCAGTAGAAATTGAAAATTCGAGAACCCTTCTCTAGCTCACGAAGTTATGGCGTCTTAATATATTATAATAAATGTGTATTATATATTCCTTTGCACTAAAGAAAACAATAACTGAATGAGTCTCAGTCATAAGTTTTTTTATTTATTTCGTTTAATCTTTCAAAAAACGAAAGAGACCCTTTCTCTTTATCCCGTTTAGATGATTATAAACAGCCGTACACAGCACAATTCACGACCATCATAAATAGTAACCTAAAATGACGTTATATATTAACGTGCAAATTTCGTAATGAAAACTATGTTCAAATAATAAAGCCGTCTTAGAGCGAAAACGGCTCGTCGACAGCCTTGTTCTCGTTCAGCCAATGTGACCGTCAATGTGCGAGGCGTGGTGCGGTATCCAAAGCTAGGGAGGGGCGGAGAGTGTCCGTTCTCATTACTTAGGCGATTATCACACTGCACCGCGCCCCGCCACGGAACGCGGAGCTGCGTTTCTTAACGTTGTACTGAAGTACCTCAGTTTGTATGGAAAACACGCGCCGTCCAACACACACTGCAAACGCTTCTCCGCGCGAAGGGGCGCGGCGAACCGCAGGGTATGGCAGACCACGTTCCGCACTACCGCACAGATTTTTAAGCTTAAGGACATATTCAGTTTTCTACAATAGATCGCGGCGTCGATAAATTTATATTTGCTATTGAAAATTGACCAAATTTATCTTCATATTTTCTTAAATCTTAGCAATGAACTTAACATTATCCATTTATCGATCTGGTTCGTAAAAAGGGATGTATCCAATATCTTCGGTGTCTTTTTATTTGAGTAAACAAAAACCAAATAGACAGCATAACTGCAGCGTCTTGAATGAGTTCTGTGTTATTAACCGTTCTTGTCAAAGAAGGATTTTGGCTACATATACAATCACTAGTAGTGATTCACGGCTATCAACTGTGAAGCGAGTACTTTAAGTGACGCGGGGCCGCTAGACCGCTGCCCCCGCGCAGATTAAACCGCGCATTGACGCAGATCTGCATCTCTGCCACCGAGCGCGTGATTCCGCGTCTCGCGCTCCGACGCAGGGCGCGGTGCAGTGTGTTAATCGCTTTATTTGTTCTCTGCCGAAACTTGAAGGTTGAAGGCGTATTCAGTTGTAACAAACATATTTTTTTACGTTTGTTACAACTGAATTTATATAATGAAATAAAAATTTAACAGCCTCTGTGGCCGAACGGTTACCATGCCGGACTGCCACGCAGAGGTCCCAGGTTCGATTCCCGGGCCGGGAGAAATATTTGTATGGCCTACATTTATTTTACAAATCCAAATTCAAATTAAAAATTTGTGGTTGTCTATGTGTGTGTCCATGGCACCCGCGACACAGGGTTTCCTTAGCGCGGGGCTATGTTGAGTGTGTGCTTTATTATTATTAAATGAAATTTGTTTCACTGAACACCATTACTTGGAATGAAATTTGTGTATAAAAGTACGACAGTTCAATGCTATTAAGCCTTCCAAATTTGTAAATGAATTAAGTTACATAGTTAACTTTGGTTTATAACTCGAGATAACATTCAGATTTATTCTTTTCAGATTCGAAAGCGCTAAAATATAGCTATACTTAGATAACCTGCATTTAAAACCTTCGAAATGAACCACAAGTGCAAGATGCGTGAAAAAGCACTAAAAGGTTTGAAAAAGCATTTGAAATGAGAGGAGATAATTGCTAAAAGACCGAGAGATTCGCGGCGCCGGCGGCGGCGGCGGCGGCGTAGCCCACGGCGGTGCACCTCTAATGTACTCTAGTTATTACAGTTTGAATGAAATAAACCAGCGTCATACTGAAGCAAAGGTATGTTTTTTATAAAAAAAGGAATTTGAAGAGACGTCTAAAATACAATGGTTTTCATACGTGTCTTCAGTACACGTATACAAATTTGATTTCATTACCATCACCGTGATCTCAGTACTGCTGGGCACGGGTCGCCTCTAACCATTATTGCGGGTCGGGGTCTTGATGTTTCTCTAGGATCGTGAACCACCTTCGTTGTGCAAGTTTCATCAGGATGTTGTCCTTCACATTTATCGAAAGGTATTGTTACTAAACATTCATAAATGTATGTAACTTAGAAATTAAGTTCATGCGTACATATACCGTAGATTCGAAACGTCGACTTCTCAGTTGAGAAGTAACTGTTTGAAAGGTTTTATAAAGTAGCGAGTACAATTCCCGTTATGAAGCTATTTTGTAGAAATGAAAACAAGTTTCCTTGCGGCGTTCGATTGCATCTCGATGATTCGATTGTTTAGTTATTCATCACGCCGAGGCGCGGGGCCGCGGGCTGCGGGGGCTCGTGGCCCGTGGCGGGCTCGAGGCGGGCTCGTGGCGGGCTCGTGGCAGGCTTGGGCGGCTTGGGCTTTGGGCGGGGTGGCGCTAAACGGACCTCCCAGAGCTAAGCGGACTGAGTGAATCTTGCAAATGACATGCATAATACTGAATGGATACATTCTTTTTATTTCATGAATATAATTGACTCTTTAAGAAAGTTTTTCTTCACTAAATTGTCTACGCGGTGTTGAAAAATATTATTTGTTTGGGTTTTCAATTTATTTATGTGTGTTTATGAGTGTTTTGTAATCTGGCCTTGAACGACAAAATTTTACTACATATGTTAATTAAGTAGAACTCATTATGTATATCTACAATTGCTTGTACAGGCAACACACGTGTGGTTATCTGTGTATCCTTTTAATATGAAAATGTTATCGCGGCGGACGTTTGTTACCTCCGGACAAAGCGCTCTTCGATGGTCGAGTTAAAATTTAATGTCCGCACAAACTGCCCGCTGGCCTTAATGGAATAAAATTGCGCCATTGTCCTTTATCTAAAAATATAAACTTTTTATCGCACGCCGTTAGCAAAGACGCTCATTTTTATGACGAGAGGTTACACCGGCGTTGGACAAACCTAAATACCAATTTCGAAAATTTTCAATGTTGCTTTAGTAACGTTATTGATAAAAATATCTGGACCTACTGCACGAATCTTATCTCCACCGGACATTATTGTTACGATTAACAAAGTAGATACGTAGAACACCCACCCACACATGAGTACGCATCCCCCGTACAACTGCGCAGTTTCGCTTTGGCGTAGTTCGACTGTTTTCTTTTTTAATTCAATTCGAACATTGACTTACAAATAAATGGACGACGGGTCTAATACAAAAACCACGAAAAAAAAGTCCCAAGTCAACCTATTTAAACGTAGTGACATGCAAAGGAATATGAAAAAGCTAAAACGTTGAATTTAATTGTAATGTCATCGCAGTACTGTCTAATTTTGCTTGCTTCGCTGTCAGTCGAACAAACGAAGACTAAAGCGTGAATGACGCTCTGTATACGATTTTAACGCCCTATAAGTTCGGACACTTTTTAGCGCGGACCCGACGTCCATATAATTGTAAGTCAATGAATTCGAAACACAAATTTCGCATCATATTATGGTAACAATTCGCCCAATACCAAGTGAGAAATAAAACATATTCCTAAAATATAGCCCTTATCTAAAATTTTCAACTGTTTGGTATTTTGTAAGTTGAACGTTATTTATCAAAGTTATTTATTCGCTAACTGTACAAGTTTGTAATATTACAGATCCAACAAATTGCTTGTAAATTGTAATCTTTGAAAAGTTTTTCAATTAATTATTTAACTGTCTCAGTGGCGGAACAGTACCAAGCTGATCTGCCACCCAGAGGTCCCGGGGTCAATTCCCGGGTCGGGAGAAATATTTGTATGGTCACAAAAGAAAAAAACAACTAGTATTATTATTCTGCGGGTCAAACAGTACATGTAGGTTAGTTATAAAATTTCATTACTTAAGGTCAATGTTAGTTTAGTTTAGTTTTTATTTATTTCATGGGCACACGTACGTACTTAATTACAGTCTCAATTCTTCACAAAGTACTCTGAAATACTTACACAAATTTATTTTTGCCACTCTAAAAATGATTTCGCACGCACTTTACGATACGGCATGTTGCAATTTGTCTTTCTAGAAGTTAATCAATGGAGCGAGTTTTTCACAATTTTCTAAATATTTTCTGTTGAGTAAATAAAACCGAATATCAAATTGGAATTTCTTTCTACGTTTGCTAAAAGTAACTTAGATCTTTGATGAACGGTGAGTGAGTAACTGACGAAGTAACAGAACTTCGTAAATATTGTTTATATTTTATAACACAGACACTTGTAATTTATAGGTTTAGTAGTTACGACTTGGTTGGGGCCAGTTCCGTGCTTGGAGACAACTAATTTCCGGTAAATCTGTATTTGAAATATGCCATTTCAATTGGTAACGCCGCTGCACGCACGGAAACCATAACCGCGTTATCACACAGTGTTACGACTGAGCACACGGTTACGGTTACGACCCGATATTATATCTCGCACATTGTCACCGCGGAGGTCGTTTCAAAAGCATAATACTCGTAGATGGAATATCATGTTCGAAATTGAAATATTTCATTTAGCGATCGCTTTCGTAAAACGAGGAAATTCATTAAATTTCTGGAATGAAAGGACGTTACGAACATTAAAAAAGAACAATATTTGAGTGGTCCTATTTTTCAGGTAATCAAAAGACTACAAGCCAAGTTTCAATGTGTAAAAAACATTCGTGTTGGTTCCGCTACTTTTCGTAACATAAAATATGTACTTATTTATTGTCGGACATCCAATGGATGTTTGATTATATAGCACATGCCGTAAG
>NW_020653850.1:269758-271462 GCF_003589595.1 Hyposmocoma kahamanoa
GCACATGCCGTAAGGGCAATTTACCAACTGGGCCCCATATTGTCGCTGAGGGATAAATGTAAACAAATTAACATTTACATAGGGCGCACTATAAGTTTCCGGAACTGGCCACTTACTTAAACAATATTTAAAAAGTAATTACAACATTTAAAAATGGAACTCTTTGGCTGTGGAATACAGTTTGTTTCATCTGACTGTCGCTTGTCTTTATATTGTGGCGTCATTTTCGAAATTGGTTGTCTACATCACCATGGACTTAACTCACTAACAATGTTCGTAGTACGATTTTCTACGACTTTAAGTTAATTTAACAGCTTAGCGGAGCTCCGCTTGGCTTCAAACTACTTTTGGCGATGAAGCACCATGCAAGACGACTTTATAGCTGGTTTTAGAATTCAAACGCGGTCGTATGAATCTCAGTGACGAATTTCGCGATGGTCGCCCGTCCACTGCTGTGAATAACAAAAACATCGATGCTGTGCGCCGTATGATCAAAACAGACATACAATGAGATTCAAGCATCTTTAAGCATAGGCATGAGTCAAATACAATCAATACTACACAAACATTTGGGTGTGAAAAAGCTGTGCTCTCGGTGGATCCCACACAATTTGACTGGGGCTCAAAAAGCGGATCGCGTCACTTGGTGCAATGCCACGCTTACCAGATTCAACGAAGGAGCGTCAAATTTGGTGTGGGACATAGCAACACGTGACGAAACATGGATTTATAGTTATGATCCAAAAACAAAGCAGCAATCGAGCGTATGGGTCTTCCGAGATGAGCCGAAACCAACCAAAGTGGCACGCGTGCAAAGTGCCTCTAAGCGGATGATTGCTTCTTTTTTAATAAAACTGGACACGTGGCTACTGTTGCTTTGGAGAATCGTTGTACCGTGAACAGTGATTGGTACACGACAATTTGTTTGCCGGAAGTTATTGACAAACTCCGTAAAAATAATCGTAAACGCCGTATCATCTTGCATCACGATAATGCCACTTCTCACACGGCCAGACTGACAAATGAATTTTTGAAGGTAAACAACGTTGACCTTATGAGCCATCCCGCGTACAGTCCCAACCTGGCACCTTGTGACTTTCATTTATTTCCAAAAATTAAGAACCAGTTACGCGGTCAACGATTTTCATCACCTGAAGAGGCCGTCGAAGAGTATGAAAAATATGTTTCAAAGATTGACACAGAGTGGCATAAATGTTTTCAAAATTGGTTCATTCGTATGACAAAGTACAGTAACGCTAACGGAGAATATTTTGAGAAACAAGTAACTCATTTCTGAGCATTTATAGTACTTTTTTCTTATTTTTGTTGAAATGTGACGTAATATAATTGTCGTACAAACAAAAATCGTAATACAAACTCAGATTTCATTTTAGTATTGTTAACGCAAAAGAACTCCGGCGCAGCTGGGCCGCCCGCGCGCCTCTCACTCGATTCATTCCGCCATCGTAGCTAAGCGTGCTCACACGTATTACCTTTCACTGTAGCAATTGGAGTACACGCTCCAAAGGTTTTCATGTCATTTTATTTCATTAAGTAGCTGAATCCTCAATAGTAAAGTATTAACAGTATAAATGATCATCAATGGTCGGAAAAAGGTGTTCCACATACATAGATTTATGTATAGATGTATGACATGTGTTCACGTGCACGCGACGTAAACAGACAACCTGACCGGACATTTGC
>NW_020653850.1:271472-358852 GCF_003589595.1 Hyposmocoma kahamanoa
CCTGACCACTCATGTATAGCCAGCTAGCTACAGCTAGGTAGTTGACTAGGTAGCTAGGAGTTATTAAAACCACCAAATATTAATTAATTACTTTTTCGAAATAACGTTTGTTCCAATTTTCTTTCACCAAAAACCATATTATAACGAAATCGTTGTTCGTTTAGGATATTTTATTATTAAGGAATAACAACAGTCAACTTAAATACATCTTACGAACGAATTATTCATTCCGGAAGCTTTTAATGCGCCCCGCATAAAAAAATAAACAAATAAGAATCATTCACTTGTGACGGCAACGACCCGTCGCATAAAATTTTCATTGCAATAAAAATAAAAATAATTAATATAATTTTAATAAAAATCAATAAAATAAATTAATATATAAATTGTATATATAATGGTATAAAAATAAATTGATTTATGACCTAAATATGTGTATAGCCTACATTTATTTCTGTCGTGAGTTTGGGTGTAATTTGCGGTTGTCTATGTGTGTGTCCATGACACCCGCGATACAGGGCTTCCCTAGTGCGGGGCTATCAGTGTGTGTGTGTTATTATTATTATTTTTTACAAAGAGCAGTCCCTAGAGTTTCTTACTTATATTTTTCAGGTGAATCTGCCTGCCATTTGTTAACCCATGTGATTAGAATATTTTTTTTATTTTAGTCAAAAATTACTTAGCCACGTTTACTTGATGTCATAATACAGTAATTATTCACATGGAGCTAAACATGATTGGCTTGTGTAGAGTATTAATAAGTACCCTCTATTGTACCGCATGTCCTTTCAGCGTAATATAACGCATGAAGTTGAAGTTAATAATGAAACGTTTCGGGTGCTATTAAAAGAAAAAGGCCAATGGCCACTTGCGAGGGTAATAAACAATGAGAGGAAAAAAACAGCGCCCGCGCCGACAAGGGAATATTACATATTAATTTTACATATCAAATAGGGTGCTTGTCGGGATTGCGATTATGGGCAGCTCACACCAACCGGGATTGTGGAACAAATTAATGGCTCACTTTGTATCTTGATTTGATTTGGCTTTGTACATTGATTGAAAGGAATATTTGACGACAAAAAAATCTTAAAGAGCGCGTCAAGCATTCATTTTGATAAAAGCCGTTCATTATTGTGTAGATTTATTTGGAATGACTTGTGTTTGAAGCGTGGTTATGAGATTAATCTAACACAAGCACAAGTTAAATGAGTTACACACGGGTACGTGTGTTTTAGTGAGGTGTAGGCCTTGTGTTACATTAGCTGTGTTAAAGTTAATTGTTAAATGTTAGAGAGACTGAGGGGTTAAATATATGCAAATCCTGATAAATACAATTATCATTATTAGTACGAGTTAATAATCTGCATTAATAGAGCTGTAATGTGTAATAATAATAATAATAATAATTCATTTATTCGCTTCAAATAGGGTAGGGTACATTACACATGTTGATGGTAAAAATTAAATCAGAACTTAAGCCTATTCGGCCTTCTAAAATAAAAGCATGCAAATACAATAATAAAATAATACATTGGTGGATTGAGATTCGATTTTAAAACAATACCTAATTAGGCAACAAATTGATAAATTTAAGATAATTGATTTAATTTGATATGTCAGAATCGTGTATGTCATAATTTAATAATAATAATATATATATATTTTTTTTAATGATGGGAAAAATGTATGCATCAATTAATTATTCTTTATGATTCATGAATTCGTCAATAGAGTAAAACAAATGATCAAAGAGCCACATGCCCAATTCCTTTTTAAAATTAGTCAATGGTAGAGGCTTAATGCGATCTGGTATACGATTAAAAATTTTTCCACACATTACATACGAGTTATTTAGAAAACGTTTTGTTTTGGGTATTGTATTTAGTAAGACTTTATTGGGCTTCCTTAGGCTTCTGAATGTTACGTCCTTCGCTATTAAGAATTTCGATAGATTTCGTTTCACGAATATACCAACTTCGAAAATGTACAGGCATGGGAGGGGCAATACTCTTAGTGTTTTAAAGTGAGGACGACATGAGACATACGGTGCTACATTGCTTATGGCACGTATACATCGCTTTTGAGCAATAAAAACCTTCGCAAAATCTGTTCCGTTGCCCCAAATTACGATACCGTATCTGAGTACAGACTCAACATACGCAAAATAGGCAGTCCTGGCTGTGCATTTATTCGCTACTTTTGACAACTTGTAAAGAGCAAACGCAAACCTATTTATTTTAGCACATACTTTGTCCGTTTGATCCCTCCAATTCATCTTTTGGTCTATAATTAATCCTAGAAATGTCACATTGGTTTCGTTTTGCAAGATTTGTCCTTTATAATCCATGTCAATTGTCTGTGTTCGTAAGTTATTAAAATTCATTATATTAGTTTTAGTTAAATTAATTTGAAGATTGTGTTTTTGTAGGTAGTCAATTAGTGATGTCATTGTTTTTTTCAATTCGTTTTTATGATATTCTAATGTTGAATTTATTGGAGAAGTGACAACCACTGAAATATCATCTGCGAAAAGAATTATTTCGTGTTCCGTGCTATCACATACGTCATTAATATATAATAGGAATAGCAGGGGACCAAGTATACTCCCTTGAGGTACTCCGTAGTTATTACTTTTAAAGTGAGATTTATATATTTCGGTACAATTTTTTGTGTTTAGTTGGGTTATTTGTACGCATTGTGACCTATTTGTAAGGTAGGATTTTAACCAACTTAGTGCTGGACCTCGAACTCCGTTATGCTCTAATTTCGTCAATAATAAGTCGTGTGAAACGAAATCAAAAGCCCTAGACATGTCCAAAAATAGTCCCGACGTGTACAACTTTCTATTTACGTTTTGTAAAATCTCGTTAACTATGTGAAACGCTGCATGTGCTGTGGATTTGTTTTTTTGAAACCCATGTTGATTCTCATGTATAATTTTAAATCGATTAAAGTAGGATAAAAGCTTGTGGTACATGACTTTTTCAAATATTTTTGATAATACTGGAATCAAAGTGATAGGTCTATAGTTAGTAATATCTGTAGTGTCTCCTTTTTTGTGTAATGGTTTTACGATTGAGAGTTTTAATTTCTCTGGAAAACGTCCAGTTTCTAAGGAGAGATTTACTAAAAAGGCAAGTACTCCGCCTATCTGATCTTTACATGCTTTAATAACTTTAGTACATATAGAATCATAACCTTCAGATGGAGTGTTATTCACTGACAAAATTATTTTTTTAATGTCATTTTCGTCTACAGGAGTTAGAAAGATAGAATTTAAGTTTTTTTTGTTAGGTATCGTATTTTGTATGTCATTATTTAATTCGATAATTGATTCTATGAAATAATTATTTATTTTGGTTGCAATTTTTATTGGTTCCGTTATTTCAGTGTCTTTGTCTTTAATTTTTTGTATATAATTTTTAACGTAGCTACTACTAGTTTCATTTTTAATTATTGTCCATGTAGCTTTGCAAATATTCTTGCTGTTTACGACGAATTTTTTGTTCGCCATTTTCTTAGAATAATGAATACACTTTTTGAGTAATTTGTTGTAAGTCTGATAGATATGTTGACCGTTGTTTGTTTTGTGTGTGTAATAGTTAAAACGGAGTTTTCTATTTGTAGTACAGCTTTTTTTGAGGCCTCTTGTTAACCAGCGTGATTTAACGTGAATGTTGATATCATTTTAACTTTTACTAATGGAAAACAGAGTTTGTATAAGAGACAAAACAATTCATAGAACTCGTCAAAGGCTTTGTTCAAGGTTTGGTGTTTGTATATGTCCGAAAATGAGAGATTGCCTATGTGACCTACAAACCTTAATATGTTTTCTGTAGAATAACATCGTTTATAGGTAAATATCATTTTTGGAAATATAGACTTTTTGTTAACTTGGAATTGTAGGACCTGTGCTGTGTTATGATCGGATAGCCATAGTTCTGAAACCGAACCTATTGCATCGCTGACATTACTGATTATAAGATCTAGACATGATTTTCCTCTAGTAGGCTCAGTAATATGCAGGATTAGATTGTTGTTTTTTAAAATGTCGAACTGTCCATTTATTAGTTTATTCTGAAATATAAGGTCGCTTATATTTCTTATTTTCTGTAGTGAAATCATTTCAAAATGGGTTAATCTAGAGTTATGCGTGACTAAATGTCGACAAAGGTTGTTCGAGTAACAAAGGTGAAACAGGAACCTCTCTTGTAGCCTCTCTAATCGTTTAATGTGTACCTTCATCGGCTCCAGACGGGGCTACAATACTCTAATATACTATGCACATATCAATTAAAAAGTATAATAGAAAATTTAGGGTCCCCAAAGAATTTAGTTTGCCTAACACAAATCCGACAAGCCGGGAACCTTTCTCAGCAATTCGTGGTGTTCACAATAACATCAAGGTCACGCATGCTTAAAATCGATCTAGATTTCATTTATATTATACAATGTTTACAAAACCCTAGTTCTGTTTCTATTTTTTGAGCTTTTCTACTTCGCCCACATCTAAAATGTGTTTTAACGCCATTCATTGTTGGCGTTTTGCTAAAACGAAACCGTTAAACATAACTGTACCCCAATTTATCAAGTTCATCATCAATTATAAAAGGCATTGAGGTTCGAAAATGCTGCAACGAATTACGAAATAATCCGACGCTTGTTATTACTCGTAAGAAAGAGCCGCATTAAGAGTGTGCAAGTTCATAAACGTGAGCCATCACGAGTGACACAGAGATGCACTCAGTCGAGTGACGTCATGAATAGCGAGTTAAGTGGACGTAAAGTGCACAATCGCGGCGTTTACGGCCTCCACTTAACTGCGAATGCAGTTGCAGTGGACTGAATGAAATGTCTCTCGAGAGACAACTTTGTAAGTTAAATTTTTAGTTGTACGTCACTACGCACACAAGTAACAGGATTCGAGCAACATCATCTTAGTTATGCAGTTAGTACATAATGATGTTACGTGAGGGTATTCAAATTGAGCGCCGTTTCAAAGTAATTATGCTAGACGTCGCAATTGTTGCTACATATATGTGGTAGGTACTTGACAGAACCTCTGTAACAAGTAAAGTGGAAGAACATTGTAGGCAATGAACAAATTTCCTTGCAATTTCAAATTTCCGACTCCAAGATCTGTCTCCCGACATTTCCTTAGAAGGTATTGCGCAATGTACCTCTTTAAGACCCCATCATAGAATGGGAGCACCGTGCTGACTATGCAAATGAGCTGCAGCGCCACTCGCAGAGGCGCAGCGAGTAGCCAACTTTTAATTAAATTCCAAGTCGAAGAAACGAGTCGAGTCGCAGCGGATATAACGTTTCCTATTAAACTCCTCCCTTGAATTCGGTAAAAGTGTTTGAGCAGAACAGTTGTACGGAATTAACCAATCACCTATTATCATCTTAGTTTTCCAGACCCTTACCCCCATTGATCACATCGTTCAAAATATAGTTACGAGTATAAAGTATTAAACTTTAGGCGGATCGGATCAGGTTGTGGTCGTGGGTGTACATCAAAGACAAAGTTGCCGAGATTTTGTGAACTATCGACAAATTGTTTCAATAGTGAACAAGCTTGAAAGACGAACCTTCCCGAAATCATGCTTAACAAAATTAGAACTTTCTTACCTCAGTCTATACGTTGATAAAACCATTGATTTCTTTCTCGAAGTTATTCGATGGGAGTTTTAGAAGCTTGCAAGTTTGTATTTAAAAAAAATGAGAGTAGGGTTTTATCATGACGGTTGGATAAGAGTAAGTAGAGAAGAAGTTACTCACACTTCGATGGCCTTGTTCCAGTTGATAACGTATCCGCTGAGAGCGAAAGTCTCGATGTTGACGACGTGCACGTTGCCGCGCTCCGTGCCTACGTGGATCCACTTCGACGCCAGCGGCAGGTGCAGGCACGTGATCCTGGAAACACCAGCTCATGTAAGATGGATTCATATGGTTGTCAATGATGGACGAGAGATAGGAGAGGCTTAAATAGAGACAATAGATGTTAGCAGAAATCTTCAATTCCTAAAACTTATAATATAATTTAATGCATAAGAAATGTCAATGGTAATGGTTACAGACGCATAACGAGATTGTGTCGACCACCGTTGACAAGGTTTCAATCTCGCAGTGTCCCAGATCGCGCTTCCGCCGCAATGGCGCTGGCGTCGCGTCGGGCGAGCAACAAGAGCTTGAATATTCCATTGTGACTCCATTGAATGGAGCCTCTTTGAATACCCTTCGTCGGTGTAGGCTCGAACGAGGCCTGGCCACGGCTGTGGCCTACAAAGCTATCGATCTACTTTTCAAACATGGGCGGCGATGTTCGTACCTGTTGACGTTTCCTGTTGCTCTTGTTGTTGTGCATTTGAGATGCATTTTCTTCGTGTTTCCAACATGCATCGTGTAGTACCAACTGAGTATATTGTATGCGATTACAAGTCGTTTCAAGTATAATGTAAGTAGGTATTAGCGACGGTTACACCTCTATACTTGAAGTGAATTAATCATTCAAGGCTTCAATGTCTTTTATTGTTAATGCAAACGCGGCCGCTTAGAAATAAAAACACTCCGTTGTAAAACGATCGCAATTTGCTTACACGAGGTTGAAACCGTTAGATCATTATTCGATAACAACAGAATAGCTCCCGCTCGGCGCCGGCGCCAGTCGCCGCTGACAATTTCTCTCGCGACGCAAAGCTGTTTGCGATCACTTTGCAATGCACATCGCAAACATTTCAATTGTTGCTCGCATTTCCAAAGCTTCATTTCTCTTATTTGTTCAGTACCATTTCCTGATGCTGCTTATTTCAAATAATTACGAAGTTGGTAAGAAAATAACTTCATGGATATTGAATATTCGAAAACTAAAAATGTTTCACAGCGGCAATAGCATTGCTTAATATCTTCCATTTTATTGACAATAATATTAAGTCGTGTGTGTTGTCACAAGATAGTCGGTCCTCCGCTCAGTATCTAATAAGTTGTTATAGCCAATCAGAGCGGATATCCAGAACGCGTTATGGCATGGCGTCGGTCCGTTATGTTGTGTGGCCAATTACGGCTAAGTCATTTATGGCTCTGAGTTGCTCATTTTAGAATATTTGTATCTATGTGTGTTTTGCAAGTGGTTTAGCAAGTTTCGAAACAGCCGGATGTAATGGTTCCACCACTCAAAGAGGAACTACGATAATATAATCAGGTATTTCAGACACATTTTGCTTACATCTTGTATGAGGATAGGGCTGAAACCCAAAACTGGTCGACTTGCAATTTTGCGAACGGACATTTATAGCTGAGTTACGATTTAATCAAGTCATAAAAGAGCTCTACCGCGCTCTACCGCTACAGTAGGAATTACTATAACTCACTGTTGGGTTTAATAGGACGTTTGGTAACTCAAAAGAAAAATAAAACGAAATATTTTGAAACAAAAACATTTTTCACAGTAAACTGAACTTAAGTACTACAACAGTGCAATAACAGCAGAATTACATCCATATGATACACAAAATACCATTAAACATCAAAAGAGGTGTATTAAATATTAACAACTTTTGACATCGAGTACCAGGCACATATGAAAATAACAAACAAGGGTGGAGGGTGACACAGACTCAGACTATAGTAAACAATGGTTTCATTCCGGACACTCAATGAAGAAATTCAATCCACATGAAGAAAAAAGTGTCAGCGCAAGAGCAATAAATCGCCTAGAGGGTACAACTGAGAATGACACAGACAATATCTACCAATATGATAAAGGATTAAATGTGATGAGAGGTGCGAAACACTGAAGACATTGAGGATGAATGGATGGAAATCATGTACATGAAGATACTACTGAAAACTAACAAGGAATTCCACATTAAACTTTACAAACAGGTCAAAATGGAAATGCAGGAAACGTCACAGATGAGGCAGTCTGAAATATTCGAGTCAAAGAAGTTATGGATACATGATAGAGGGAGATAAAGGGGAACAACGATCGTGCGGACAACGACATCGAGCAAGGGCTTAGCGTTGACTTTCCCGCGATTGTGGGCGTAAAGTGGTTCGAATGACAATTACACTCATTGTGAGGTGCACAATTCGTGCCCGTTTTAGTCATAAGCGTGACACTTATCAATAGGCTGATAATCGAACGATATCGTTGTTAGTTTGTTTGAATTCCAACTTCAGACTGAAGTATCAATGGTTGCTCTGTTTAATCATGAATTGAGAATTTGTAAAGAGTTACCAACATAAACAAATTTTTAATAGTTTTTATTGAATACGTTCAATCTCATTGCAATTATCGTTAATACTAAATTCTGCGTATATAATCAGTCCGTTATAACCAATAGTCGGAAAAAGGTGTTCCACATATATAGATATACATTCATTTATAGACATACACTATGTAAGGAGCGATATGGAGTTGTTAAAACCACGAAACATTAATCAATCACTTTTTCGAATTTCGGATTTCCGGAAATGGACAAACTACCGACCTAGGAAGTCGAAGTCTAATAATGCCATTTAAAAAATGCAGTAAATAACTAACAGCCTAGATGCCGTTCCGTCAATGTAAGCTAGGGAGGGGCGGAGAGTGACCATTCTCGTTACTTTTTATATGCTTTGGTAAAAGGTCAGTTATCTACTGCATTTTGTACATGGCACCATTAGAATTACTTTAAAATCCGACTTCGACTTCCTAGGTCAGTAGTTTTGCCTTACGGTGCAGAAAAACCATTTCCGGAAATCTGGAATTCGAAAAAGTAATTAATTAATATTTGGTGGTTTTAACAACTCTGTGCCGCTCCTTGTAACTATATTTATACCTATATCTATGTATGTGGAATACCTTTTTCCGACCATTGGTTATAACATTTAATACCCAACGCAGGCGAGCTCACCGCTAAGCAGCCAACGGCAACCAACAATTGCAGGCAACACCACTCACCCCTTGATTTCGCACGTGCCACGCGACCGCTGCACGCGGTATCTGCAACAACGTGCCTGCTGACTATACGTACGTGCCATGAGAATCTAAAATAAATCTTGTGCATGTGATAAGGGCTATGTAACACGTATTGTCGCTGCGTAAGGCGAAATGTCAAGTCGCAATACAATTGGCTTGATGCTGTCAATTTTATTTTGACTAACAATTGAACAATTGCGAATTTTTCGTAACCCAGGCACATAACAACTTGTACTGAAATCGTAATATAAATTCGAAACACGGAACTAAAGCTGTGCAAATAACAATAAAAATTGCAAAGGACAATTTGTTCCAAAAATTAAACTTCACTTGACATACAAATACTTATTAAAGAAATAAGCAGTTATCAAAAGGTTATCAAAATGAAGAAAATCATTACTTCAGATAAGGAACAGAATAAAAAGGTGGTGGAACAATTGGACGCGTGAGGAAACAAATTAAAGACAAATCATTCTAAAGCGCGAATTGCGAATAGAACAAATGAGTTAACGAACGAGAATACGATTCAATAAAAAATCGCAAAAATCGTATAATGGTTCTCTTTTCACATCGTCACGGCCGAGTCCAACTTGATAACCAATTCACCTATTAATAAAATCTATAGAGACTGTATTCGTATCCAAGGAATCATAAAAAAAATTGAAGATAAGAGACCGTTGATTTTGGAATTAAATTAGGTAATTTTTGTCTAATCCAGGATGACTTTACCAAATGTATAAACTCCATTACAGATTTCTTTTCCTATAAAGGTCTTCAAATTTGACTATAATTTTATTATACTATAATTTGATTATAATTGAAATATTTATTTACATTTGATATATTTATTTATAGTTTTATTTTGTACATTCAATTTATTATAGACTTTGTATGTATTAATTATCAACATTACTTAATATATATATATATATATTCGTATGTACATTTGATTTATTAAATTTATCTGTGTATTTATTGAGTATAGTATATTTCATTTCTTTACTTATCTATTTTTAGTGCCACCCCAAAAACCAACTTTCCTCTCAGATTTTCAAAGGTTAGTTGGAAGAAATCTCTTTATGGGATAAGCTCGCCTTTGTACACAAATATTTAAATTGTTTCTGAAAATTTGTAAGTTACTTTGTGGTACAATAAAGTGTTTAAATAAATAAATAAATAAATAAATAATTGATTTGACCTACAAATGACATGAATTTACTATATTGTCTATTTTTACTTCCACAGGACAAGACAGTAACTTAATATTGCTTATAACATGTTATAATAACTTTATTCACGTTACTAGAATTGATTCAGACTTATAAAATTTGTCATGAAATAAAATTAAAAAAAAATTTGCATGACAGTATTTGGTAAAATATGAAACTTGTTACTATACACCACCTTTTGTAAAACATATTTTGTGCAAATAAATATCAATCAATCCTATAATCACATAGCTAATTTATAAATATTTCAGAGCATGGTTATTAGTGGGGTCATTGAGTTAAGCTCGAAGCCAACACTCACCCTTGCACCACACTCCCAGCGAGACAAGGAGTTTAATTAATGCGAGCGTGTAATATACCTAATGGCAGCCATTAATCAGCTAACCAGCCAGCTAGCAATTGCGCTTGCGACTGCATGCTTAGATTAAACACGTACGCTTTTATCTTAGATCACTAACGTAATATTTGATGTTGAACGTATGCCGTATGTCTACTTTGATTTAAATTTTTTGGACACGCAACCGGGGCTTCGTAACGTCAATGATTTGTGCTAGTATGACTTATCAGCGAAAAGAGTCGATTGTCAGACGGACAATTGGACGGACGACAGAAAGGTACAGATTTAATCCGGTTTGTATTATTCATAAATGACACGAGGAATTACTTAACAATTGTACATGGCTCTGTGCAGTCTATTAATATCTTCTGTTAATTTCATTAAAACATTTACTTTAAAGAGTACCGGACCTATTTATAAACGTAAAACAAAGAAACAATAAATATTTACTCTCTGGTCACATACAGTGTTTATTCACAACTTTCACATCCCAAACGTTTTCGGTCCTTTTACTAAAGTTCATCCACTAAACTAGACGATAATGACCTCTAGCTAATTTTCCAGAGCATACAACAAGGGGTCTTGTACAAGTAGATGGTTAGTATATAATAAAGGCATGTGAACAATGGGAATACGGAGTGAAAAGCCGTCGCGGGTGTGCGATGCGCTAATTGCGGACCCTTGAGCGAGTGAGCCACCTTATTAATTAAAGCTCATTGTACAGTAGTGGACAGGTACGACATTGTAAGGAGAAACACGACATCATTTCATTAAAAAGAAACAGACGAATACAAATTACTACGAAGTTGTCAAGGAAGAGTTCATTAGTAACCCATAAGTCCCACAGCTGGGCACGGGTCTTCTGTCAGACGAGGGTTTAGGCCATAGTCCGCCACTCTGGCCCAATGCGGGTCGGGGACTTCACACGTTTTTTGAGGGTCGTTAATCTTCTTCGACGTGCACGTTTCGTGACTATGTTTTCCTTCACCGAAAAGCTCATGATAAATTTCAAATTAAATATCGCACATAAATTCCGAGAAACTCAGAAGCGCGAGTTTCTCGGGATTCGAACCCGGATAAGAAGAGTTATCATGATGAAAATAAACGTAACTTTCATTGGATAGGTTAAGGGAGAAAGGGAAAAGAACATAAAATAAAAATATTTTTTCTTCAGCTGTAAGGAACGTACAATCCAAACATCAGTAAAACATGAATAAAATTACATATATTTTTCAGCCTTATACGGTCGGAGCTCATTAGTAAGCTTTCGACTTGTACAGAATAATTTCGAGGAATCGGCACGCGTCGCGTTTCACGCTTCAAATATGTCGGTTTCTCAAAAGTCACGAGTTTCCCAAAAGACGGGCACGAGCTAGCAATTTGATTTTGATGAGTAAGTATCTTTTATCATGAAGGAAAATAGATGTCAGTAAGCAACTTTATGTATTTCTTACACTTGCACGAGTTTGAATCGCGGAACAAAAGTACATACTTTCTCAAAACAAATAAGTTTGATATTAGCTTTTCAGCTATATTCGGTACCGTTCCGAAGGTTATAACGAAGTTTCAGAGTAGAGTTTTTGAAGTTTTGCTGAAGAAAATTGAGGTAAAGTCGTGCATACGCCTCAGGGATCATTTGACTAAAACGAATGTAGCGTTTGATCAAATCCCAAAACATTTCAGCCCCTGTTACTTCGACACATTGCGATTATCATTGATTGGCCAATCGCAGTCCTGCAGGCAGTAACGGGACACGCGTTCCTGTTTCGGTCAAATTGTTATCAATATTTTATGTAAAAAGCGACGTTCGTCTGTCAAATATACATATTATTAACATCCTATGAATTTAGGGATTAATACATAATTAATTATCTGGTTTATAGTGTCAGTCAACTCAGGTACCATAACAGTGGCGCCTACATTACTATCTCACCCCTCGCGTTACGTCCCTAACCTCTCACCCTCGTGGAATGAATGAACATCACAACACTATCCTTGAAAAGGCCTTGATGCTGTTTTGATTAAGCGACATGCCATCACTCAAGGAAGATAAGTATCTCAGTTAAATGAGAAAATTAGGATTTGGCGGAAAATCTTTTAGGATGAATCCGGAGAAAGGAAAACTTGTGTTTCTCAGGCGGTTGCGGAAATACAAAGAGAAAAGTTTATTACGAGAGCAAAGATACGTTTTTGTTTTAGTTGTTCCTATGTTGTTAAATTAATTCTTCGCTTTCAAAACCAGACATGATTGTAGACGAGTTGGAGTAAAGCAGAGTCGGCTATTAAAAAATTTTAATTCAGATTTGTATATACTCAAATATCGTACTCACAAGTATGCGAGTAATAATGTAATTGTGTCAAAAGAATAACAAAAACAGGAGGGTCCAAAACAAATAATCCCCGAAGTTGGCCGGACGAGAACCCGAACTGGCGGATCCGGGGAGCTAATTTTGTATAATTTGTATACTAATTAGATATTACCAACTTTTACAACACCGCTTGTGTACAAACGACTGTTTCATACTCTGCAATAAACCGACGAACGCCCAAAATAATACTCTTATAAACCAAACGGTTTGTTTACTTCATTTTTACTTGAATAACGTTATCGGCAAAAGATTAAGTAAACTAAGAAGACGTCTAAGCACCAGAGAGCTTACTTAAAATTAGGAATGAAATTATTTTCAACTACATTCGCTTTAAATACAATCATTTTTAACCATTCGAATATAAATCTAGCAAGGTTCATTGCTTCGTACAAGTTACTTTTGGAATAATTTCACATCAGAGCAGAGCTGCATAATTATATCGTACCAAGCTGTTGAAACATTATTGTATACATAAAAATCCGCCTTTCTCCCCTTCACGTCCTCGTTTTGCTAAACCATACACAGATGGCGCGGCAATCGCAAAATTAGCTCGAGTTTTAGAGCGGAACGAAAAACGAACGGCACTGGTATTTGTCAATTTAATAGAGATACATCGTTTTGGAGTCCTTTTGCTTTTGTAGCACGCCTCGATTTATCGATTCTGTTTTGTTTAGGGTTTGCTAACTTGTTTATTGAGGATCGCTTGTTGATTTACAGCCACAAACAAGACTTTAAATACACATGTAGATGGGGTGAATGTTTCAATTTCGAAATGAATTCGAGGACCGTCTGAAGCTCTTTGTTTTTAAGAACCCATTTCCCTTTGACATCGTGGTTGACCACGAATCGTACTTACCTTAAAAGCCCGTTTACCTTTGGAAATTAGTGTATAAAGTTTTTGTGTTCATAGAAAATAATCTTCAAAAAGTGCCGTCTCACCGTTCTCTCTGGAACTTTAAGGACTGCACACGCTGCGGCGACTTCTGGCGGAAGGTCCAGAGATGCAGCTGGTCGTCGGCCGTGGCAGTGACGAGTGCACCTTCGTTGACGAGGAATTGCGCGTGCAGTACTGCCTCGCCCGTGTCGTGCCGCACGTGCGCGTCCACGCCCGGCCCGCCCAGTCTGAATTATGCTTGTTAAGAAAATTTTGGTAGATCGTCTTGATTTATGAAAGCAGTTAGTGATGCACTTACTTATTATAACTTTAAAAACGTACAATTTTAATTAAGTTTATTGAATGTCAGGCTGTTTCACCACCATGATATTCAATTTTTTTTTTGTGAAATTAATCCACCACTTCGTTACAATTTTAATACAAAGATTGGATTCGAACCAACGTGTTAGAAGATAAAGCGTGCTTTGCTAGAGCAAACCGTGGCAGACGCTATGCCAACCAAACCACGGAACGAACCAGCGGACCTTATGAATTTTTCTATGTGCTGTTGTGTTGCAGACCTTTGTTTTGGTTTTTTAACGACTTTTTTGCGGAAGCGTCTATACATATAATTTTCTTTGGTCTTTCTTATTGTTAGGTATGGGCGTCAAAATAAGGCGCATACAAGATACACTCGGATCTAATTATGTAAATACAGCAAACACATCTGCCAATAATCGTTCTATTCCAGGCAGCACAGTTGTCTGAACAAATGCTCTACCATCCATTACGTTAATGCAAGCTGCGGCGAGTCTCGTGGTGCGTCAACTAGAATAGAGCACGTTTCTTTCGGATCTCGTTCATTCTATCGCTCATGTTTGGCGAATGAGAAATAGCTGACATTGTCATTAGCTTTTGTAATGATAACCAGTTGAATATCTAAGCAACGTGATTCGAAAGACATTATTCTTCTTGCCTTTCTAAAGTTACTGTGCTTCTGCCGCCGGATAAGACTTACAAATGGACTTTGATTAAAATTTTAAAACATAATAATTTAATGCATTTAGTTCAAAATGAGTAAATACACAATTACACTGGGTTAAAAAAACGGTATATTATAGTCCAATATAAACACACAGTTAATTCATGATCTTTGATGAAATAAATATGATTTAGGATACGTTGAAATACTGGCTAGATTGTATGTACTTCGTATTCTGTAATCAAAATTTGTGTTCTTATATATTATCAAATTCTATACTTGTTTATCATGTGTTTACTTTTTATTTTTTTACTTCAAATAAAATCACTAACTAGTAAACAACGTTTTTCCAATTTTCTCTACGAAAACACCACAAAACATACAGACATTACGACACACTTCGGCAATTTTACTATCCTTACCAGTTACGCATAAGTTCAGGAACAAATTGGTATATGTCTAGTGTCGTGCGTTCCACGAAACGTGGCGTGGTGTTGGCATTAATTCGTACATTTATCAGCATTTTAGGAATGAGTAAAGAGGAGAGGATCCTAGTTATTTGGTGTGGCAATAAAGCGTTAATCTAGGTGGCGTTATTCGAAGATAAAACCTCGTGAGTTCGCAATCACCCACTTCTAGTCGATTAAGAAACATTAAAATGAATATAACAATGACGTTTGTGAAAATACCATTAAACGACGACAGCGTTAAAAACGGAGCAACCGCTTAATAGCATTGTAACATAATATGAAACCCCGTAGAATGACAGCGGCCTAAAGATTTTTGTGTTGGTTACTTTATGGAAATTGTAGAGAAGCGTTCGAATCGAATACCTCTGTGAAAAATCAAAAGATACCGGGAGTTGTTTTATGGAAGCTTGAAAGTCCTTTCTAAAAATATCTCTAACAAAAGAGACGCTTTGAGCATCCGGTGATCGGCGATCGTTGTTCGGCGATTCAGCCAATCCGTCGTTTTACATTTTTGCGAGAGAGAATATCCACTGGCAGATTTTGCAGAATATCATTCGGAATAAATTTTCTACAAACTTGTTAATGCTACGCTGAGATGCAGAAATATGTTAAAAGGTGCAATGAAACGCTGTGACATCTTCGCGCGCCCTCTGGTGTTTTTTATATATACTATCACTTTGAAGTTCTTTGTTGGTTGTTGTAACCGTTCAAAGTGGTTCAAATGAAACTAGCATATTTTACTTACAATTACTCTTTTAATTACTACATAAGGTTTGCAATTTTTTATTCCAATGTAATTTAAGTAGGTCACGTAATATATCTTACAAATAGCGCAGTTTTATGATAATCTTCTTTTTCAAACCCCAACGGAAAAATAGAGGAATTATAAGTTCGGAGTCTTTACCTACGCACTGTGTGTTTGACTGTGGCATCGTAGCTCGTAAACGGAAGGACTGATCTCAACCCGTTTTTTATTTGAAGGTTAATTGAATTGGGATGGTTCTTAGCTACGTTTGATGATCAATAGCGTTAGCGTTGGGATCTCAGCCATAAAATGAATATTAATTCGATTTCATTTGGTATACACTACAACAGTTAGGTAACTTTGATCTGATGCTACAACCAAGGCAGTCGGCAGACTACCCAACTCCTCAACTATTCACAATAGAAATCGTGTTTCGGCTCATTGATATTGGTCGCGACGAGTTGTTGGCTTACAGTTGGGGCCTTTATTGACTTCTTGGAATACGCTCTTTTGTATCGGAGTTTTTTAAATTAAAGTTTTTTAATTCAAGGTTCATGAAGTAGATAAAACATTTTTTTAATTATTATTTAGCCTATACGATTGATATTTTATTTGACTGCACGAATAACCGGAACAAATTATTACACGAGTGCCTCCATAAAAACTATGGTGACTTTGTATGCCGCAAAGGGATTACAGTTATTCAAAATTCATTCTTGTAATGCCTTTATAACTTGTGTATCAAAAAGGAATTAATTAATTTGAATTAATTTCAATTTAAAATTACAAACTCACTCAATGTAACATATTTATAGGTAGAAGTTATCACGTAAGTGAAGCGATAATATGCAACGGCATATAGTCAGGAGATAAACTATTTGTCAAATTGAGTCCCTGGATGTCTGGCGAACCATCACTTCCATCCAGTGTAGGTGGTTACGAGAATAGTGCTTTACGGGATCGCACAAAGGCGCACTTTGCCTTTATCAATATCCACAGCCTTGTTGACAAACCTCCATGTTGCCGTTCACCGTTCCATCCTGTGTACTCGCTGTGTGGCTGCAGAGAGCGAATACAAACGACAGACTCAACGTAGCACGAGTCTCGTACATGTAACTTGTTTGTACCAAGTTGTTTGGATGCAATACTAAGCAGGCACTTTGGCTTTGGTTCGACTGAAATTAGCTAAATTGTCGCTTTGTAAAATATTTTTACCAGCACGACGTAACACGTACTTGGTATTTTTGAATTTTGTTACAAAGGCACTTAATATATATTAGTGGTTATACTAGTATAAGTTTTAAATGTCGCCATATGATTAAATTTTAAAGCAACTTGGTATCATATAACTAAATGAAGAATGTAAAAACCGCGTAATTAATTTCCCGAAATAACGATTGCTATGAGGAAATAAATGAGAGCTTGCCAGGATCAGCACCGGGAATTGTAATTAAATAATCTCGACTTGTATTCATAACGCTTAACATACTAGTACTGGGATTGAAGATTAGAACCAATAAAGTACTAAATGCTACACTACTTGCACAACCATTTACGTACCTCAGAATTTTATAGACGTATCTTTTCAAAGGACAGGGAGCTATCTCCTTTCTCTTTATGAAAATAATATTCGGTCACAGTCTTTGTGTTCAAAATTACAATTTAGGAAGGCTTAAACACCGCAGGGCACTAAACTCTAGCACTTTGCTTAATATCGTTCAAAGAAATAAAGTACAATAAATCCAAAACCCCCAAGAGTATATTAAGTGCCAGAGTGCAAGAAATGAGGCCCACGGCTTTTGTTCTCGCGGAAATGCCCCCACTTTCATAACTCTGAGCTTTAATTCATAACACCCAAGTTAAACTTGGCTCGTTACGCGGAATTCTTTATAAGCAACGTCTTTTAATGCAATTTCGTTGTGTCTACGATTGCAAGGTGTGCTACGTAAATCGCGACGAATAAATAGATATTTCAGCGGTTTTGTGCGTTTAATTACTTTTTCAATGTTTCTTTGGTGTAAAAAGTTAATACACTTGGTAAGCAAATGGTGATGGTAGAGCTAGCGCCTCGCCTCGACACGCCAAGCAGGATTTGCGTTACAAAGTTTTCGACGGAGTAAATACTCCGTGATCCGTAACATAAATATTCGACTCATCCGTAGAACAAAGGTCTATGTGCAAGACTACTTGTTCTCAGAACATAGTACATTTCGTTCGTTCTTCTTCGGTGTGGATGTCAGATCGACTGTTGTTCGATTTTATATTTGCGTAACGAAATAAGATATATAAATTATCAAGACACCTATCCACATAGGCCTTAGTATGAATAATGAAATTACTCTCGTAACTTACGTATTCTCTTTTCGCTATATAATCACATTGGACTCTGTTCTTCGGATGAGTCTATATGTTATTGTGTCCAAAGTCAAAGACGATAACTGATCCATTTTCCAAGGAAAACAAAATTATGAGCATAGTTGTCCAAATCTTCTGCCAATTGGTCTAGACAATTAGTTACACCTGGGCATTTCAATTACGAATGATCAGCTCTCATTTTCTACATAACTTTTGATTGTAGTGCCCCTCCCTATCAACCTCTTGGTTATGCGGGAAAGGCACTATAACCTGTGCGCGCACAGAAACCTTATAAGTTCTGATTCTTACCCCAGATCAGCCAGTGTACAGGGTTGTCACAGACCGCTGTCATTTGACTTCATCTGGTTCTGGAGAGGCTAGTGCCACGGGTGAGTCGTCCCGGGTGTAGTACAGTACCCTTCCTATTTTCCAGATAGGCACCGGGAGCTGTAGGTACGCTCACTTCCTATTGCGTATTGCACAATTAGCGGTTGCCGCCGTGAAGCCGTTGACTCTAAAGTCCACTACCAAATCTCATTGGTGGCGGAGTTGTAAGGCAAACTCACTTCTCGACGCCGAAAAACGGCGTGTCTCCGGTTCCCAATAACCTAAACGGCTGAAGGGACCGGAGAATATCTAGCTTGTCCTCTATTAGCTATCCGGGCTAATGCCGGAGACGCCAGTCGCAATGTCCTGCGACAATGTCCGGACTTAGCTTTCATCTTAAAGGGCAACTCACGTGCCCCGCGCGTCTCCTCGCCTCAGGCCCTCAACTAGACCGCTACTAAGGCGCGCTAGCTGCGCACGAGACAAACGCCTCGGCCACACACCACCAGAGCAGACGAACATGTCCGCTTCTGCAGCTCGCCTCAAACCCCAGCGACTCCATACCCAAGTCCAGGTCCGCCAGAGACGTAAAGGCGTACCACTGGCGGAGGACTTGGCCCGAACGCCCGCTGTTACCTGGTGTTGCCGTCGAGCCCGTAGTCTCTCCGGAACACCCCATCTCTCGGGTCGGTAGATAGGGACATTACGGTTGATCAATCGAAACGTTATCTCGTAGCAAAAGGGCGGCACCGAAATTGACGACGATAGTTCAACTACACTCAATTTCTCGCGATTTCGCGCTGTCATGACTTTTATTACCAAACGGGAAGAACGAGGTCCATCCCCTTTATCGTGACGAGAGCAAAGGTTGTTTTTTATTGCGTAGACAAATATAGGCGATTTCGACAAGTTGGGAAATATTGGCGGTCTGATCGTTCGGAAGACAGTCGGAGCGGGGTACAAAATGAAATACAGAAATTGCGACGTGTGATCGATTGTATATGATTATAGTCATTATTCAAATTTTCTTTTGTTCGGCTGCTCATACATTTTCTTATAACATTCGTCAAATTGGGAAGATGCAGAGAAAAATATTGGAATGAAACGGAAATGCGATTGCGTGAGTTGCAATTACAATAGCACCCGACTCAAATAATTTGGTGTCCATTAAAAAAAGACCAAAAATGACGGCAACCCCGACTGATGCCCGCCTTGTGCAAGTTGTCGCGTCCTCAGTCGGTAATTATCAGTTACTGCTATCGTTTCGTTCACTTCGTTAACCAAAGTTAACCTTGAAGACGAAAAGTAAAACAAGGTTCGTCTTTCTTTAATTTAATATAAGGTAGCAGTGGAACTCCTTGTAAAAGAGTTCGTCCAGGGAAGTACTGCCACTTTATCTATTTCTGCCGCCAAGCAGTAACGTGAGCATTACTGCATTCCGGTTTTGAAGGGTAAGGGTGCTGGTGAAATTACAGGCACATGGGATTTGTCAACTTGTGTCTCAGGGCGACGGGCACAGTGGCGGTGTCCCTTAGATCTTTGCGATTTAAAGTTCTGAGTGGCCCTGCAACTGCTATGGACAGGCGTGTCTGGTGTTAATACCAGGCGCACGACGCGCGTTTGCGTATGTACTCGTATATCTCAACGGAACTCTTGGTTCTTAAATTAAATGCGCGTTGTTAGCCAATGAGCGTGTAAAAACATTAATGAGGCGAAAAATGTCTATTGGGATAGAAGCAAGTGGAAGACTGTGGTCTCTGCCGACCGCGATGAAAAAGGGCATGAAGTGTGTGTATGTATTTGGCTAATGGTGAGCGCTGTGATAGCCCAGCAGAAAGAACGCTTGCCTTGCGACTCAAGAGTTGCTCGTTCGGTTCATGTTGTATAACAAGGAGAAATTATGACAAAATTCATATTGCGCACATTTCAAAGCGAGTTGTTGAGTTAGGAGTTATTCGTCGTGTTCAAGGCAACGAGGCAACTCGGTCGAATTGGAAGACTTAATTAACTGCAACTTGCACGTTACCTAATTAAACTTTGTACGCGCGTTTCGGTTTCCAGCATCCTTCAACAACAATGTTGTTTATCGAAATTGGGAGATACTTTCCCTCATCCTAATTTGACGTTATTGGTTCACCGTATGAACGCGTGACGAGGGTTAATTAATTTAGAATCTTTGTTAAGGAAAGCTAACAAAAACGATAACTGACCAGTTCAGGAACAACTTCGTTGATACGTAGCAATATACAATTATTTACATCAAATTCTACGTAAAGGCCATTTATCAGGCTGATTACTTTTTAACCGGCTTCAAAAAAAGGAGGAGGTTCTCAATTCGACTGTATGTATTTTTTTTATATGTATGTTACGCGATAACTCCGCTATTTGTGAACCGATTTTGATGATTCTCTTTTTGTTGGAAAGAAGGTACCTCCATAGTGGTTACATTTAATTTTGATGAAAATCATCCACCTCTAAGGATGGCTGTTCACGCATGAAGATTCATTTTTATAAATAGCGCCTAAATTTTATTATAAGGAGCGACTATTTTAATGGTTGGTTTTGCTATTTTCCAATGCAAGGCGTTTCTCTCAATATACTTTGAGTAGTGAGAACCGATTTTTATTATCTCCAGTGGCAAGTTCCGTATAGTGGCGAACTAGGGAATGAATCTGGGCTTGCGCACTTTCCGGGAACCGATTTCAATAAAACTTGGCAAATAGATGTAATTCCACGCACTTTTGAGGTCGATTTTTTTAGTACTCTGTACTGAGATTATTTGTATGTATGTTACGCGATAAATCTTCATTTTAACTGATTTTGTTGATTGTTGTCTTGTTGGAAAGAGGGTACCTCAGTATTGGTCACCTCTGAGGGTGGTTTGCCAGACTAGGGGATGAATCCGGTTTTGCCCACTTTCGGGTGACCGATTTCGATAAAATTGGCAAATAGATGTAATTCCACGAACTTTTGAGGTCGGTTTTTTAGTACTCTGTGCTGAGATAATTAATTGTGAGTTTTTCTAAGTCAGTAGGTCTTGAGTGTGCGGTGTGAGGGGGTTGGGGGAGTATCGCGAACTGTATGAAACTGAAATCGTCGTAAATCACACGCCCGCCCGTCGATGTTGCGAAAAAAACAAGTCGATGTGAATGTTGGAAATGACGACTTTTTATGATCGATGGCAGGCGAGCGAACGTCCTACTTTTAAATGGACGCTCCACACAGAATAAAGAAGTAGCTGAAAATTGTCGTACTGGTATTCAACAAAAAACAGTCATTATAATTTTATTGGAAGAACTTGTTGTGACGAGTCACGAATCAATAACTCAGTTTTGAGTATTGAAATTGTATAATGATATTTCAGCTATGCATTGATAGCTTAAGCTCCGATAAGTCGAACACAACAACTAATGTTAACTGTTTTTATAAGAGAATTTTGTGCTCTATCTTTTGCTATTTGAAATGGATGTTTGACCTTTTATTGTCACTTAGCCCGTTTTAGTTAGTGGACGGTAGTCTCATACGCATGGGACATTTAATGGTCAAAATACAAAAATAAATAAAGTTTATAACGCTATCGTGTTCTTAGGTTTTCGCGATTGTTACACATAAGAAATGAAACTGTTTTTCCGAATTTAAAACGCGTATATTTGTTTATTCACGATTTAAAGTCGGAAAAATAGTTTCATTTATAACGCTAGTGAAAAAAAATTACATTATTACATTTTAAGTTGAATCACTTGGACTCTCTTCTTTTTAGTTATAGCAAGTGATAGGATTTCACAATTCATGGTGCCCGTTATTCTGAGACGTAACTTGCGAAGTCCCTTGTGCCTTTAATTTCACCAGCACTCTTACCCTTCCAAACCGGAATACAGTAATGCTAACATTACTGCTTGGCGGCAGAAATAGGTAAGGTGGCAGTACTTCCATTTCACAAAGAGCTCTACTGCTACTAAATTATTCAAAAGCCACCACGGTAAAGCAAAACATCCTAATGACACCTGCATGACGAAGAAACTTCACATCTCTTGGAAAAGTGTGAGATCCTCAACCTGCATGGATCTAGCCTAAACTCTCTCTTTATGATGGTGATGATGATAGACAAGGTTGCACTAAAACGTTACACAGGGTTAAGCACAGGCAACTAAATTACGAGTATAACGACGGCATTCGATCACCGACCAGTCAGACCGATTACGGACTAATATTGACTGTAATTTGTGCAAATCGCAGTTACGACGAGCTGTTAATTTGTAACAGTTAAATGTTGTTACATTGGTACTATTATAAGTTTTTAGGATTATTTGTAGACTGGACATATATAGGGGCTTGGTACTGGGAATGGAGGTTTATATTATAAATGATAGCCGGCCCTTCTCGTTTATGGCCGCCCGCGCGGTGAATTTTGTAGTGCGGTTGATAATTAAGTCACTCGGCGGCATCTTACGGTTTAACTTAACCACCTGTGAACTTATTTATACATATATATGTACAAACACACCATTACGCCTTTACTTTGCGGCAAACAGAGGCTTTTGACCTCCGCCTGCTGCGCCCCTGACAAAATCCAAAATTCCGGCAACGGTCATAAATCTGTCGGTGTCCTTCAAGCTATTCGGAGCTGGCTCGGCGCCAGTACGTGTATCGAAGCAGCTGTCGCAGAAAGCAACTATAAGTGCTACATTTCTGACACTTCCCACTTAATGGAGTAATTGGTATGGTACTCTTTTTTTAACCGACTTTAAAAAAAGGAGGACGTTCTCAATTCAACTGTATGTATTTTTTTATAAGTATGTTATGCGATAACTCCGCCATTTGTGAACCGATTTTGATGATTCTTTTTTTGTTGGAAAGAAGGTACCTCCATAGTGGTTACATTTAATTTTGATGAAAATCATCCACCTCTAAGGATGGCTGTTCACGCATGAAGATTCATTTTTATAAATAGCGCCTAAATTTTATTATAAGGAGCGACTATTTTAATGGTTGGTTTTGCTATTTTCCAATGCAAGGCGTTTTTCTCTCTCAATATACTTTGAGTAGTGAGAACCGAAAGAAAGTTAATTATCTTCTGAATCTGAATCTTCTGAACCAGGGGATGAAACCGGGTTTGCGCACTTTCCGGTAACCGATTTCAATAAAGCTTGGCAAATAGACGTAATTCCACGTACTTTTGAGGTTGGATTTTTTAGTACTATGTACTGCGATTATTAGGTTTTTGTTTAATTTGCTTGAAACATTCGGTTATTTGTATCATGTAAATAATAGAATACCACAGAAACAGATGGTACAAGGCGAGTTTGAGCGGGCGGCCTGCGAAATTACCACGCCAACACCCTTTACCGATGAGCGTGTAAGAAAGTCGATGAGGCGAAACATGTGTGTCAGGACATCACCAAGTAGAAGGCTGTTGTCTCTGCCTACCCCTAGTTTAGCTATCGCAACTACAGTATTGGGTTCTAAGGTTTAATTGTATTGGTTTGACTATACCTATTATAAATTAACGATTTTTTTGTATTCCTTTTTATAGTACTATAGCTTCCTTTACGTCAGTTTTATTTGTACTTGGGTAATTACAATGAAATAAATTTATCTTTGTCTTATATTTATAATGTGTATAACGCTTTTTTCACCAAATTTGTAAGTTACAACGTCTGTTTGTGTTGAAGGGGACAATTTTTACTTACGACGCATAAAACTGGCACCGTAAGTACATATACGTAAAATGGAAAGGGTCAACGATATAATTTTCATAAAATGTATAGAAAAGAAGAAGAAATTTCAATGTTTGATAAGGCCCGTCCCGCCGGACGATCTTATTCGGAGTCCGGACTCCAGGCGGGACTTCCGGCGCGGCCTTTCCACGACCATTATTGTCACTGCGCGGTAGCAAGCGTAGTCAATACGGACACAAGGGAGAATAATACAGAGGTGTTGTTACCACGATATGATCTTGGACAATTTATTCAAATTGAACCGGCCAAGGGAGGAATTTATTATGTTCTAGTTATTTGTTTTTATGTAGCGTGCTACGAATATGAATAAACAAAAACTAGACAAATGAAAGAAACGGTTTAAAACACGGCGCGTCATTATGTTTAGGTTATTGAAGTTCTTCCTTCCGTGGCTGTAGTATAATTAATTGGTAATAATAGTTCGTGGGGCTTTAATTGTAACTTAGGAGGATCTAACAGGCCTTGCAAGAGTCCTTTGCGTAATCCTTTTGAATTACAATAGTATTCAGCACGACTAAAACAAGGAACTTGGAATTAAACAGTTGTAGGACAAGTTGATACAAGTAGACACAAGACCACGTCTTCTGTTAGTAGACAAAACGAACAGTTCGTAGAAACAGTTTTGGTTAAATCATTTGAAATAAAGAAATATATTAATAAATATAATTAATTTCGAAACTTTTAAAAAACAATAATTGTCAGTAATAATAAAGGCTTTAATGGTAGGCTGTTGCGAAATAATAATGGCGCTATCGTATTGTGGATCATTTAAAAAGTCCGTTGTATTGGACCAATTTAGCAAAAAAAAAAAACAAAAATTTGAAACAAAAAGTTTGTCTTACCATACAATTACAGCTATTACTTAGATAAAACATACGAGGCTCAGCTTAAACTCTTTCTTAGATCCCACCTTTTGGTGAAATTGGATTACTTTTTATGGCGGGTGTTGTGTGATGTGTCTCACTAGATATATTAAAACTATCAGTAAACAGTATATAGAACATAATAGTTATGATAATATAGTCGAAACAGTGCCCGTGTTATTTTAATGATGAACTGTAAACATCACTTATGTGACCTGTGGTAAACATAAACGTAGAGAAATCTGTTGCCGCGACGACAAATTTGAAGGGAGAAATTGTTCATTGTCGCAGATTTAACTCGAAACATTCCCGAATCGTATATATACGAGCTTTTGTTTAAGGCTCTAATAGCTACACGAGAGAAAGCGCTACAGGCCAAAGGGGGAGAGGTTTATGCTAACTATTTGGGGCTGTAACGACGCGCGGGGCGAGGCGGCTCTGTCCGAGGTTCTTTTGGGAATAGTTTCGCGGCGAGATGTTTGCGATCTGATTAGAGGTATGTTTATGTGAGAAATTGACGTGAACCGGTAGTAAGGGTTCAGCACACATCGGTACTTAGGCCTTCGCCGCCACTATCGTCGTACTCATAAGCTGTACCCAACATGTTGTGACCGTACATAGTATTTTGCATTAGTTCGTTCTAAATTTGTAATCATTTATTATTTTGATTAATGTATGTATTTAATCTGTGACGCGGTGGTGCGTACTGTTATGACTGCGCAAGCACGATTCGGAAAATCCGATCGCGAAAGTGGCCGTCGCAGAGCTGTGTGGCCACAGTAATGCGCCGATAGTCGAAAAAACCAATCAAAATTGTCAGTGAACTACAAAATACAAAAATGTAAAGATTGTAACTACGTGCCAGCAAATTGTATAGCGTTTATTCGCCAATATGTTGGACACGATTACTTTGTTATTGTGAAATAAGTTATTATATTGTAAAGTACCTCAAAGTCGCACACCTAAGCGTTTTCTCAACACTAAGTATTAAGCAAATAGGAATAACTGTAATCTAAAGAAGTTACGACTTGGAGTAATACATGTTTCTAATGACTTACGATATATGTTTCGTTAACCAAACTTATTTTCTAAAAGTGTCTACCCATATCATCATCGGATCGGAAATTGTTGCCAGTTAACCCGACATCGGTAGCAAACAAACTCTCTTAAAAGAAACTACACACATCAAGTAAATTATACGCTTATCAAAAGGTAAGGCGAGACATTTCGCCAAGTTCTCGCGAGAAGAATAAAAAGGAAAGTCAGAATATCGCAACGGAATGGCTGGAAAAGTTGGTAATAGAGCGACATATTACAAGGGTCGTCGGCGGTACCGTTGCTTAGAGATAAAAATGAAATAATGATGAACGGATTGTTGACACTTCTACTTCTTCACTTCTAGGAGAGACCGAGAATAACGGAAGAGAAATACCCCCCTATGTCATATTGGTTTAGCTTCAGCTTTGATCGATTGATGATTGATTGATAAAAAAAGACAATATACTTTCAATGACCGTATGTCTAAGGCGATTAACACACTGCACCGCGGCCCGCGGCGGAGCGCGCCACGCGGCATCACGCGCGCGGTGGCGGAGACGCAGATCTGAGACAACGGGCGGTTTAATCTGCGCGGGGGCAGCGGTGTAGCGGCCCCGCGTCACTTAAAGTACTCGCTTCGCAGTTGATCGCCGAAGTGATTGTATATGTAGCCGAGATCCTTCTTTGACAAGAATGGTTAACAATACTGAACTCATTCAGGACGCTGCAGTCATACTGTCTAATTGGTTTTTGTTTACTCAAATAAAAAGACACCGAAGATATTGGATACATCCCTTTTTACGAACCAGATCGATAAATGGATAATTTCAGCTTCATTACAAAGATTTAAGAAAACATGAAGATAAATTTGGTCGATTTTCAATAGCAAATATAAATTTATCGACGTCGAGATCTATTGTAGAAAACTGAACATGTCCTTAAGCTTAAAAGTCTGCGCGGTAGTGCGGTGCGCACTATTTAATTATTATTAAATATAATTGTAATTTTCATCGTCATTTCATCATTTCATTTCAAAGTGAACGAAAAGTTATTGTGCAACTGGCAAATGTCCATAAAGTCCATAACGAAAACGATAGATGGCGAGGCTCCCCCAGAGCATAACTCATCTCTTTCCGATAGAGTTTTTTGTTTCGGCAACACGCAGTCGCATTGGGCCTAATCGCTGCTCAGATTGGAAGTTGGCTAATTGCGGTACTGGGTATATACGAGTGTTACATTCCCGTTATGATACATACAAAGTGCAATATACAAGCTACACAAATTACTACTAGACAAAGAGCAATTGCAATTAACGAAAGTCGACAACGGGACTGGTTAAGGTTTCTTTACTCGCGATATTCCTCAATGCATCACTGCAGAGCAGTCAAAGGGATAAAAACAACAGCCGATACTCGTTTTTAATCCTTAAAACCACTAAGTATGCGGCGAATGCCGTTGGAATCTCGGTAACTATGGTTTCAGCCGGTTTTATCTCGTTATGACCGGATCGAGAGCTTTTCACGGACCACGCTATTTGCAGTACGCTTCAAGTTAACTAGTATTGCGAAATGTGGTTTGAAAAACTTATTTTCGGAACTTCTATTTTTAAAAGTGGTTTTTCTACATCACATTAATCGTTAACAAGGAAACTGTCCCGAAAGATAAAAATAATGGCTTCAAAAATTTGTTTATTTGCTCAAATCTTACTAAATCATTTCACCTAAAAACGGCATAAAACAAAGTTTTGCACAAGTTAAAAATCACAAATTATAACAACTTTCAACTTTTTTTATGATACCAAGTGACAGGGCGAGCAAGTCGTGCGCCTGGTGATAAGCGACACGCCTGTCCATAATAGTTGCAGTGCCACTCAGAGCTTTATATCGCAAAGATTTGAGGGGCACTGCCATTGCGTCTGTCACCCTGACACATAAGTTCACAAGTAACATGTGCCTGTTTGTGCCATTTCACTAGCACCCTTAACCTTCAAAACCGGAACACAGTAATGCTGACATTACTGCTTCGCGGCAGAAATAGATAAGGTGGCAGTACTTCCCTGGACGAACTCTTTCACAAGGAGCTCTACTGCTACTAAATACAAAAAACTTTCAAACCGTTTCACACTATCAGTAAATGTAAAAACTGCCTAATTAGTTCTAAGTAGGCCAATTTGAACAGTTTTCATCCGGCTATAACCAGATCGGTTGATCTGTAGAGCATTTGAGAGACCGCGAACGCATTTGCGAAGCGCTTCATCCGCTCATTTCCTATTAGTTATGGTAAAGTTGAGTTATTTCTATTTATTACGGTTTTTGAGTGGTTTCGATGACAATGTTTCACTTCTCGTACAAATCTGAACAACATAAAACTTATTTACATTATTATTGAACGTACGTGACATTCAGAACGTACAAAAAGTAATTGACACAGTTACAAACAAGAAAATCGGTACAACACACAGCTCGTACAACTGACAGCCGACGGTTAACCGAATCTCGAGTGGCAAGGATGACGCGAAAGATGTAGTCTACGACAAGTTACAATTGACACTGTTGCGCGTTTTAGTCAAATGAGTGATTAAAAAGAGAGATTACAAAACAAACTTATGAAAGATAATATATATGTGCCTGTGTGTGTTGTTCGTTCATTGGCCTAAAGGTTAAACGCAAATGATCTTCGTACGTCAAATACGTCACGATAGTGGACAGAACGTGGGTGCACTGCATAATTAGCGCAAAAAAAAAACTCGACGTTACCAGGGAAAGAATTGGTTAATTAATTAAACGTAGAACCGAATGATAATTACTATGCCAATGGTCGCGTAAACAACGATCGTGTAACGAACACCTCGCGACAAACGAAGGTGAACACTGTGATAAAGAATTATTTGAGAGAAACCATCATCAACAATAACCGTTTATATGTCACACGTTTTGGGTACGGGTCTCTTCTATAAAGCGCCATTGGCAAGTTGGGGACTTCATGCGTTTCCCGAGAGTTGTTGAACTTCTTCGACATGCAGGTTTCACCACGATGGTTCCCTTCACCGTTAGCGAGAGAGTTAATGCCTCTAAACATTTACAAATGTAGAAATTAAAGCCATAGTTAATGTTGAGTTATCTACTGAGACACAACCGTTCCTTCACTGGACTACCATCGCTTTTACTCGCCTTTAAACTGTTCAATTAATCCGTAGTAAAGGACGGAGAATTAACGAGGAGTTGACTATATTTTGAATTTCATATGAAAATTAATTTTTCATGTAGGAAAAATTGTTTGAAATGAAGAGCAGAAGACACGTTGCACTTTACAGAACACCATTTCTTACACTCTACATAGCAAATCTTGTTTATGCAAAGGCCCGCAGTGGATTATGACAGGTTAATGTTCGTGATATGGAAGGAGATTTTATTTACCATTTCAATAAGAAAAATTAAAAACAAAGTTGGCACATAGTGATAATAGCTTTATCACGAATAGCAACAACGGCAACATTGTGTGTTATCGAATATTATTTAGGCTTCATTTTATCTATGGCTGAATGGCCTGCGCTTGCGATTGCATTCGCGTCACATTTTTATGCCCGACGCCAAAAGAGAGGTATGTGTGTCTGTATGTCCTTTATAATGATGCTGCAAACAGGATAGTCTGCAGGCTACCCAACTCCTCAACTACTTACAGTAGAATTATCGTGTTTCTGTTTATCAAATTGGTCTCGACGAGTTGTTACCTTACGGATGGCGACTGTGTTTTTGGAGGGCACTATTTTGTATCGGGGATTTTTTTAATTTTTACAATATGGCTGATAAGGAATTTATGTACACATTGTTAGTTGCTAGTGCATATATGAAGCAATTAAAAGATGACCTCTCTCTCTCTCACTAAGTGAAACGAAGATTGATGGTAGTCACTTGGAGCGATCATGTACACAGTAAAAGTAGAACTCGCTGTGAACGAGTTCGTCCAACGAAGTAAGAGTTAGAGTAAGAAGTAAGAGTTGTTAACTTTATATCTCAAAGTGATGGGGGCGATGGCAGTGCCCATCAGATCTTTGCGATATAAACTTTGAATGGAACTGCACGGTTACGGGTTAGTTTATCGCCTACCACCAGGCGCACGACTTGTTCGTCCCAACTGTACACCTTTATGTACAATTTATGTTGGCAAATGTATACACATAATACAGAAACATCAACGGTCGCCTCCATCGTAACACTTGTAGCATATTGCGTAATAGTTACATTTTCAACAACAAAATATTCAATGTCAAATTTATCTCGGCGATCGCTAGTCAGTGCACATGCACCGCAATAACATTTTTAACACCTATTTGCCAAACACGGATTTCTTTTGTTGTACCTACCTAATTGAAGCTTCCCGTACGTCATCTTTGCCTGTTACACCGCTACCGCAGTTTATATGTTCTATCCAGTCCGTGTTTTCAAGTAGCAGAAGAACTGAGTTCTTGCAAACTCCTCAACATGACGACGATACTAGTCTGACTTGTCAGGCCAAAATGTATCTTAACCTTCTAAGCTTGTGCAAGATGCCAATGAAAAGGATACATTCTAAGGTTGCCGCCTTTGTCGCCGATGGCCAGCAGCTTCTGGATGGGGTCCCAGGCCAGCGCCGTTGGCGAGAACGGGAATCCATGTCGGAATGTCTGTGGACAAACAGAAAGAAATATGAATTTAACGAAATACCAGAATGGCATCTACTATTTATCGTATTTTTAATAATGAAGGTAATGACCGTTTAATGTTTAAGCACTGGTGCTGTTGTTCATGTTGTCTGAATTCGAAGTCATTTGTAGCACTGAAACGATTTCATGAACAAGATTTGAGTCGAAAACGCTCTGTGAGCTTGATAACAGATTACACGAACTTTGGCTGGAACGTTCAAGGTGCAGCACGTTACACAGGCATTTGCAACACCAAGAGCTAAAAAGAAGAGAGCATGGCAACGAGTCCAGAATGTTGGAAGACTCGTGTAATCTGAATTCATTGTAATAAAATTACATTATTTGGAGAAATAAATATAAAAATAAGTCTTCTACTAAATATGCTATTTTTGAATCCACAATGACTTATGGAACGAGTAATTGTGTATCTAAATATTATAATAATAACATCGATTACCACCCCTTGTAATTACATTGGTAATTATTAAAACAAACCCGTTTTTGTTTTCTTTTAAGTTCTCCTGCAATAGTATTCGTAATTAGCGTAGTCGGTAGGAATAGGAATAGATCATCGTAGGACGTTTGTAACATCGATTTGTACAATATCGCCGCGAGCGATAAAAAAGGTGACTAAGAATCGAGATATCCATTCGCAGAGAACAAAATGTTTAAAAAAGCACATTGAATTATTTTGTATTGCTTATCCCTTTTAATCGTTATTTTCGTGTGGTACACGAAAGGAGCCTCTCCACATCACGACGTACCATTACTTCAATCGGCGAGTACCTGACGCCGGTTGGCAAATCTTTTCATCAAGAAGAACTGACTTTCCCTTTAATTTTCATCCTTTAAATTCCGCACCTTAACTAAAATCACCTTGGTATTTGTTTAAATCAAGTAAGGGGTTTACCTAGGCAAATAGGAGACAAACTAAGGAATTTAGAAAGAATTGTTTAATAAATTTAAAACGCAAACGGTTCACCGAAAATAAAACTAGAATAGGACGGGAATGCGAATGATTAATAACACATTTGGGTAAACAATAATGGTTAAAGATTTTTATGTAATAAGTGCATTCAATGTGTGTCAGGGTTATATGAGCTGGTTTGAACAACGCTCGACAATTAATCTGTGACAGTGGGCACAAAAAACCGAATTCAGAGCTTAGAAATATGACCGCGGGTACGGAAGCATTACCATCCTCTAGCAGTCCACTATTGGACACAGGTCTCTTCCAATGTGCGCTATTTTCGCCCTGTTCTCAGGTTGTTGCATCCATATGCTGCCAGCAGCCTTTCGCAGATTTCGCAGATGTTTGCATCTAGGGCACGATATAAACTTTCAAAGTCATGATACACGATAGTGAGGTTATCCGCAGGTCAATAGAAGACAATATGTCCACGACAGGTGATAGTGAAAGACAAAACAACTTTCGCATATAAAAGAAGCGATATGAGGCGGGATAGTCAGTCTCATTTGGAAACTCATCATCATGAAGTTGTTGGTGCTGTGTGCTGTGCTCGCCGCCGCGGCCGCCTCGGTCGTTAAAGATGACGTTTTTGGTTTCACCATCGCTAAAGACACTTTAGGTAAGGATATCTACTTCTTTAATTAAAGAAAAGCTAATGGTTGAAAAGGTACGTTGAAAAAAGGCTTTAGAAAATATTAAAGTTCTAAGATCCGAGATAATGCTACGCAATGCTAAAATTGGTAAATGTTTTGGGGCTCCCAGAATGTTATAATATAAAATCCGACCGTTGATTGATGTTTCAACTCGGTCTCTATTACGCAACTCACTAGTGTTGTCCGCCTAAGATATTGCGATATAGTTTATAGTCCTTGCCTGTTAAAAAGACAATAATGTAGATTCAGAGGGTGCAGCATGCATGTCTTGTGTACGTTATTGTCATGCAGTGCCAAGCAGAGATCACACACACCTCATCTCTTCAAGGCCCAGATTCTCAGTATGCATATCTCACGTTGTCTTGGATATGCTTGTTTTTTACATTCTTTTTTTAAAAAAGGAAAGCCTAATGTTTCTACGCAATAAGCTTGTAACGCACACGCATGCTGAGGGACTGCGCGATAGGAGTGTCATGGTTAGGAAGTCGATCATGCCTAATCTAAAATATGCAATGAACTACCTCCTCCTGTAAGAGCGGCGGTATCTTTATTGTTATGGACATTGAAAAATAAATGCTCACAATGGCCACTTGACAAGAAATCACGGGATTCAGGGCTCTTATAATTAGTGTCTTGTGTGTTGTTATACTGGTTTTTAGTAATTTGGATTGTAATATTTAGTCGGCAATAGTAGTAGTAGGCAAAACCAAAACAAGACTTGTAATCGGATGTTGAAGCTTTTGTTTAATAATAATGAAACTTTGTGAATAGTGACTGTGGATGTCAAGACTAAGGAGCTATGTGTCTTGAAGCTGCTCAACCACATCATGCAACCGACCATGTACGAGGACGTGCGCGAGGTCGCCCGTGAGTGGACCATCGAAGAGAACCTGGACAAGTACCTGGTTAGCATATCCACCCATTTACGATCTTGTTAAGCTCTCTAATCAAATCATCATACGTCCCAATGCTGCGCACGGGTCTCCTTCAAAGATAATGTTTTGAGTATGTGTGAGGGTGTAGGCTAAGGCTAAATTAAAATTGCTTATTAGTCTTGTAAAAAGGCCAGATTGCAATTAGTTATAGGGTTTCAGTTTCGCTTTATAACAAATAAATAATAAAAAAAAAAGGTTTATCACGCTCGTTCAATGCGGATTAGGGATTTAACATGTTTTGCAAGGGTTGTGAACTTTCTGTGATATGCAACTTTTATCGCAATGTTTTCCTTGACCGTTAGAAAGAAGTGGTGCTACTAAATATTCACAAATGTACGTAACTTAGAAATGAAAGCATAGGCACATGTCATCACAGGGATTCGAAACGTCGACCCGATTGAGATGCAACGCTTCTCTTACTAGTCTACCACCGCGTCACGCTCACGTCACTCAACAATAAAACAATTACGATGAACCATATTCGTTTTTTCGCAGAAAGTCGATGTTGTGAAGGATTTCGTCCACATTTTCAAGATGGGTATGCTCCCCCGCGGCGAAGTATTTGTCCACACCAACGACAAGCACTTGATAGAAGCCATCCGAGTGTTTAAGCTCCTTTACTTTGCCAAAGACTTCGACGTGTTCATTCGTACTGCGTGTTGGCTTCGCGAACGTATCAACCCCGGTATGTTCGTCTACGCCTTCACGTGCGCCATCTTCCACCGCACGGACTGCCGTGGCATCACCGTGCCAGCGCCTTATGAAATCTACCCCTATTTCTTCGTCGACAGCCACATAATTAACAAGGCTTGGATGACTAAGATGACCAAGGCCGCCTTCGACCCCGTCATCATGGACTATTACGGAATCAAAGTCACTGACAAGAACCTTGTAGTTATCGATTGGCGCAAGGGGCTCCGTCACACGTTGAATAAAGAAGACAAACTCGCCTACTTCAGGGAGGATATTGAAATAAACACCTGGATGTACTACCTGCACATGAATTTCCCCTTCTGGATGACCGATGACGTATATGGGTTGAACAAAGAGCGTCGCGGTGAGATCTTGATGTACGCATATCAGCAGTTGCTCGCCCGATACCGCCTGGAGCGTCTCAGTCACGGCATGTGCGACATTAAGATGTTCATGTTCAATAATATACTCAAGGAAGGCTACTGGCCCAAGTTGCGCCTCCACACCGGAGACGAGATGCCCGTTCGCTCAAATAACGTTATGCATTTAACCAAGTACAATATCAAGGAAAAACTCATGATCGAAGACCTGGAAGGCATCATTCGTGAAGGCATCTTAAAGGGCAAAATTGAGCTTGTAAGTCTTTATTGTCTTTTTGGAATTGATGTTATCTGTACCACACGTAACTGTTATGATGTAACAGACATAAAAAATTTAAAATTTTCAGCGCGACGGTACCACCATTAACCTTAAGAAGTCTGAGGATATCGAGTACTTGGCTCGCTTGATCCTCGGCGGTCTGTCCATCACCCACGACGACGCTAAAGTTATTCACCTCGTCACACTTTTCAAAAAGTTTTTGAGTTACGAGCTCTACAATACCAACAAGTAAGTTACAACACACATTAAGAAACCTACACACATCAAAAAAAGTTTGCGATCACTTCGAAAAACTGAAATCTTTTTTGTTACTGTAGATTATATTATGATTTTTTCTTCTTTTTAGATTCTTTATTTAAAAATAAATTAGAACATAAAACAATGACCCCGTTCAATTGTTTTTTCATATAAAAAGGCTTTCAGTCCTTGCTTACGCTCATTCAGAAATCTGATTTAGTCAATTATAAGCGATTCAAGATATTTTTCGCGGAAAGTTGTGATTGAAAAAATGCCAAGAGGATTATCAGAGGTTTTACGAGCTAGAATAGTAACTTTGAGGGAAGAAGGATACACCACGAGAGTAATAGCACGCAGACTTGCTATATCCCAATCCTGTGTCGTGGCTATGTTGCAGAGGTATCACGGAATGGGGAATTTAGCTGACCGACCCCGCAGCGGTCGCCCAACTGTTTTGACAGCTGCCCAAAAGCGCTATATTAGATTGCTGGCAGCCCGTGATCCAACAATCAACGCCACTAAAATAAAAGCAGAAGTCAGGGCCGCCTCTGGGCTTGAAGTTAGCACGCAGACCGTTCGCAATTGTTTGTACCAGGCTGGATTACGAGCACGGAGGTCTTGGCGAGCTCCGCTCAATTCCCGGCAACGTCAACAACGAAGATTGCAGTGGGCTAGACTTCGGCAAAATGAAGAAGGTGAGGACGAAAACATTTGGCAAAACTGTCTCTTCGTTGACGAATCCCGAATCAGCACTCATCCAGATAACCGACGTGTCCGTGTCTGGAGAAGACCAGGCGACCGTGAAAGACAAAGAACTGCCACTGGAACAGTTCAGCAAGGCGGAAAATCGGTGTCCTTTTGGGGTGGCATTATGATTGGAGCTAGAACGCCTTTGATCCCGTATCGGGGCTTCATGACAGCAGACATGTACAAAGCAGTTGCTATTGATGATATCGTCAGACCATTCCGAGTAAACCATGGGCACCAATTTTTACTGGTCGATGATAATGCGCCCGCACATCGAGCTCAACGAGTCAATGCTGCTCTTCAAGAATACGATATCACACGATTAGACTGGCCTGCCGGCTCGCCCGACTTAAACCCAATAGAGCACGCGTGGGATGCTCTTAAACGAGCAGTATAGAACTGTGAGCCACGTCCCCAGACAGTTCCAGAGCTCAGGGAAGCCGCTATTGAAGAATGGGATAGGTTACCCCAGGAAATGCTGGATAACTTGATCCTCAGCATGCCCAGGAGGATCTTCGCATGTATTCGAGCCAGGGGAGGAGTTATTTTATATTGAATTCACACCTTTTAATAATAAATTGTTGTTTAAGTTTAATTAAACAGTCTTTTTCTTTCTATGAAATTTCTATCACTATTACATTATGATTAATGGCTCAATTTTTTAAAATAAATAATAAAAAATAGTTTTATATTTTAATTTCAAACAGGGTATTCCTATTTAAAGAAAGCATACAACATAGATTTTATCTTGATAAAGTTAAAGTTAAAGAATTATAGGAGCTTATGCTATTGATCGCAAACTTTTTTTGATGTGTGTATATCTCCTGTAAATTACCTTCTTGTTTATGTATTTCTGACGCTTACTGTATGTATATTACAGGTACACCTACATCCCCACTGTTCTGGACATGTACATGACTTGCCTGCGTGACCCAGTCTTCTGGAAAGTAATGAAGCGCATCACTGACTACTTCGTCTTATTCAAGAAACTGTTGCCTATGTATACACGCGAGGAGTTTGACTTCCCCGGAGTGAAGATCGAATCTATCACTACCGACAAGCTGGTGACTTTCATCGATGAGTATGACATGGACATTACCAATGCTATGTTCCTTGACGAAACTGAGATTAAGAAGATGCATTCCGACCGACTATACGTTGGCCGCATGCGCCGCCTTAACAATCACCCTTTCAAGTTCAACATAGACGTCGTATCCGACAAGACCGTCGATGCCGTCGTGCGCGTATTCCTCGGACCCAAATTCGACTGCATGGGCCGACTCATGAGCGTTAACGACAAGCGCATGGATATGGTAGAGATTGACAACTTCGTGTACAAACTAGAGACTGGCAAGAACACCATAGTGCGCGATTCCAAGGAAATGCACAATATGTTCATGAACAGGCCATGGACGCGTACCATCTGGGATAAGGCTTTCGATACCAACATCATCAAGAACGACAAGATGGTCGACAACTGGTGGTTCAAAAGTCGCATTGGCTTTACAACTCGCATGTTGTTGCCGCTCGGTAAAAAGGGTGGTTTGGATATGCAGCTATACGTCATCGTGACGCCCGTGCGCACTGGATTGTTGCTCCCCACCGTTGACATGACAATGATGAGGGACCGTCGCGTTTGTTACTGGACCGTTTGCGTTGACACCATGCCTCTTGGTTTCCCCTTTGACAGGGAAATCGATTTGACTCGTTTCTTCACCAGCAACATGAAGTTCCATGACGTGAAGATCTACAGGAAGGATATGAACTTGGCCAACAACATCAAGGACATGGATATGACCGACATGGTGATGAAGCGCGACGACCTCACCTACTTGGATACGGACATGCTCGTCAACTGGTCCTACAGGGATGTCATGATGATGAGCATCGACCACATGACGCGTATGTAAGGAGTAGATGTAAATAATTGATGATGAGGAGAATAAATGCATTTAATTAAAAGTGTTAATTTCTTTTATTCGCTTTAACGCTTGCTTTGAATATTAAATACATAAAAAATAAACATAAGTCAATAAATAGCTCTTAAGACGTAGCCATTGTTAACCTCATACAAAATATAGAACGTTCCAAACAAAATAAATTAGTTTCAAACAAAAGTTGTGTACACAGTATCTAAGTCTGGAGAGGCACTGATGGGCGTTGGTAAATATTTGAAGTTCGCAATGGCTTAAAACAAACGCAAACAACTTGTGATTGTCTGGAATTCGCCAAACGTTTGGCTCTTTGATCCCTTTGAGACCTAGGCCTTTTCTCTGCGTTTCGTCAACCTTTGCAGGTAAGACTTTGAAATATCAAAGTAGATATATAGAATAGAAATATCAAAGGCTTCCTTAGTGTTTGCTTTAAAACACTTGAATAAACTTTAACAAACTAGAACGCAATACAAAATGCAGAACTTTTTCTAGCTAATTTTAACAATATGCGACGGGAGAAGGAAAAGCTATTTTTCGTAACATAACGAAAAACATGGACTGTAGTACCTTAGAACAATAAACAGCAGTAGAGCTCCTTGTTTTCACAAGGAGTTCTAGTGAGTTCGTCCAGGAAAGTACTGCCACCTTACCAATTTCTGCCTCCAAGCAGTAGCGTGAGCATTACTGCGTTCCAGTTATGAAGGGTACGGGTGCTGGTGAAATTACAGGCAAATGGGACTTGTCAACTTACATATGTCTCAGGGTGTAAGATGCAGTGGCAGTGCCCCTCAGATCTTTGTAATTTAAAGCTCTGAGTGGTACTGCTGCCTTGCAGTACCCTAACTAGTCATATGATCACATAATATATATTAAGTAAGATCTTTTATATATATTCATATTTATATTCATTGCCATCATATATTTACGATGGCAATGAATATAAACATGAATTCAGCAAGGAGAACAGAGGCACAACGAGAAGTCTATTGAATCCCTCGGGAACACTAAACATTTATCCTCAATTTCCAGTCAAAACAAAATCAAAAATTCAAGACTGTTATCGATTACAAAGTAATTCGCGGCCTCAGTCGCTCATTTGCAACCATTATTCATAATGGGGTGAGAGGGCCAGGGGGGAGTTAAGGTCCATTACACGATTTACGATACATTCAACCACATCGGTCCCCTCTACCCTATATCCCCTCAAAGTCCCGTGCTGACCGGAAAACAAATTTAATTAAAACGTCTTCTTAAAAATCGACATTCAGCGTCGAGAGAGGATGATCGTTTGTGGTGTCTAACTAATTTCGATGTTCTACACCATTGTATTGTAAGAGGACAACATAAGATATTGGGAATTACATGAGTGTTAACGTGAAAATATTGGCTTCCGAATGTCTTAAAGTTAAAATCGAGTCTGAAATTCGTTTTCAATTATCCCATGTTATGAATGCTTTCAGAGGATAATGATTAGTTTCCTATGTTGATAAAAGTATTCGCGTAAACGTGGTTTCATCTATATCTCAATTCAGAATGTAGAAAAATAAAATTGTTTGCTGTTTGTGCACGACGTTATGTAACTTTGTATCATATAGCTCATTCGGTGGTAGTCGATTCTCGTACCTACTTTGAACTGCACAAAGGTCCATTTCACTATCGGTGAATTTTGAAAGATTTTTCTGAAATCTTGTCTGTTTGACGACATATTTGACAGTGCTGATATTTGCGAGTATTAGCTAATCATCATCACCAATTCATTATTCGTCCAATCGACCATTACATAAATAAAGCTACAAATCCTGACTCACTTAGAAAAATAGAACGCATACTTCCCGATGTGGCGGAAAAAAGATATTTATACCGTTATACGCCGATAGGCTCCAAGGCAAAGAATCAAATATGAGAAGACCTGAATGTAGAAAATGTAAACGAGTGATCAACGGTCTGCAAAAACTATAACACATGGGGGGGATTTTTGTGCACTTTTATGAAATAAAACTTGGTCAATTTCTACAGAAAGTAAAAAATGTTCGAAATTCAAATAAACAAGATGGCCGCCATACAAATTTCGAAGCCTTCTATCACGGAAACTATTAGAGAGGTATGAGGTGCTGGAAGGAATGTCATAGAGGGTAATACTGGTTAACAGCCTGTGTAAAAAAAAATCAAGATAGCGAATCCAAAATGGCGGCCGAAGAAACACTTGCTTCGATGCGGCTGAAAATTGGCATGCCGGGGTCTTTAGGAGTCATTAATCATAATTTGGGGTCAAAAGTTTTTTCCGCCATTTTTTAATATGGCTGCCATATAAGTGATTTTTTTCGTTAAAAATAGCTGCCGTAAGAGACTCGCTCTGTTTCAGCAGAAAATTGGCATGAGGAGGCCTCTAGAAGTGCAAAATAATAATTTGTGCTCGAAATTGGTTTTTCGCAATTTTCAAACATGGCCGCCATACAAGCGTTTGTTGGCAGTAGAAAAAAAATTGTTCTGATCCCTCCCAAAATAGTCATGTGGGAGTCTCTTGGAGGGAGGAGTGCTTGATAATAATTTGTAAGCAACATTAATTTTTCGCCATTTTTCAATATGACTGCCATAGAAGAATTTTTTGGCAGTAGATGAAAATTTGCTCTAATTCACTTGAAAACCGGGGGTGAATACGAGTGTTTAATAATAACTTCCGGTCAAAATTTATTTTTCGCCATTTTTCAGTATGGCTTCCTTACAAACTTTTTTAGCGGTTGATAAAATTTTGCTGTAATTGTACTGAAAATCGCCATGAGGGGTTCTCTATGGGTGTTTGTTTAATAATAATTTGCAGTCAAAATTGACTTTTTGCCATTTATTAATGTAGCCGCTATTAAAGAGCTATGTTAATTATTTTAACGTCATAAATGCTGAGACCGTAGGTCGAGGTCTAGCGGAAGGCGAAGCCCGAAGTGTCCCGCACCCCACCTTACGTAGGTAGTATACGGGGACTAGATTTCACAATTGCTCAAAATGTAAGGCATACTTCCCGATGTAGTGGAAATAATATCTTTTTTACTTATACAACTTATAGCGTTGTTGTATCTCGACCGTCTCTCTGTTAGATTCTTTTTTATTAGAAGCTATGCCAAAAAGAGAAGTATTTAGGGAAAAAATGCCAGACAATCACTTCAAATTTCTGGTCTCAAACTAGGGAATTTCCTGTACTATGAGTACCAGAGTAACGATAATTTAAAACAGGACCAACTTAAAAATGTTTTTTTCATAAATTGGCTCAAATAAGGGATCGAATCTGGAACCTCCTCATCAAGCGCCCATAGTACTAATCACTGTGCCACCGAAGAGCATAAGCACACCCCATAAACTGAAAGCGACAACGCGCCGCAGGCCGAGTCCGACCCCACCGTAGGTGGTAGTGGTGGTAGGACGTATAATACTGTATTAAAAATGTACCAGTTCGTAAAGCTAAGACCTTGGAAAGTTTTCCATTCTATATTTTGCGACGGTTGCATTCTTTTCAGGGGTCGCGTGTTTAATATCTGATCACAAATTGTGTTTCACCGAATTTAATTTGGCATAGTTAGACGCAAAGCCGACAGTTTAATTTTGAAAAGAAATAAAGTTTCAGGACTACATTTATTATTTTAGTATTTGTGTAAGTGTCAGTAGACACTTACACAAATTGAAGTGTTGTCAAAAAGTTGATGGCAAAAAAGCGCGGCTACCTTTTTTAACAAACTTAACAACAATTTATTTTTCATCTCTTTAATTTTGCTAACAAAGAAACAAATATTTTTTCGAAAACCTCCCGGGAATATAAAACTTCACTGGACGATTGGCTGAAAACATTAACGTTTGATGCCTGTTACAATTTTAAGTAATTAATAGATTAAATCGTGCAAAATAGCTGCGCTAGTGTTGCATATTTTTTTATGCAGTAAATTTTGCACGATTTAACCTTCACTGGTTTCGCGGAGTAGCAAATTAATTTACTTCCATTTTTGTTACCATTTTCTTGCGTATTACGTCAAATAGGTCTTCCGATCAGTCCATTCGCATAACACAATGTATCTGCAATATCCGTGAAGCAATCCCTCCGTCAACTTTATCGCGTATGACATGTCTTGTGGAAATCTATCAATTTCCGATATCGCTCGTTCGGCTTCCAGCGCCGTTAGACAGATAAACACCAATTATTATTAGCAGACGTCCGGCAACTGACACGTCAGTTAGCTGACAAATCCACTATTTGTTGACTCGTTGACATTACAGTTATTTCCGTAGTTGACATGTCCGCTGCAGAAATGGACTGTGGAAACATTTTACAGGCCGGGATGTTGTCTGATGTTGACATTTAAAAATTACAGTTATTAATTCTAACTAAATGACCAGTAGATTTTTTTGTGCTGCCGTTATTGATCCGCATCGTGCTACCCTCGAAGGTGATTATTGAAAACCAGTGTTTTGCTTTTGAATAAAACTCGCACTGAGCTAGGACCCATTTGGCTAGCAGCAGCCATATCCGTTCTTGTTCTGTCATTTTTCAGTTGGGTAAAAGCGGTTTCTTATGTAGATTATATTAATTTAATTTCTTTGTTTCTTTTCTTTTCTTTGTTTTCATTGTTAATTTTAATTTATATTTTGTGTCTGTTTTGCTTTTTCTATTATTTCATATTATTGTGCGTGCTTGTAGGAAGATGAAAAAAAAGCTATCTATATGGAGGTATATCAAGTTCCATCTCAATTTCAAGTAATTAATTTTTGAAGATGAAATTAAGCAACCAAGTTTAAAGTGGCAGTTACCGCATGACACTCGCCACGTAAAAGTAATCAAGTTTAGCTATTTTAAAACTCTTTCCGTTCTAGTGCTTGCGGGTTTAGGAAATTGTATAACAATCTCTTTATTCATTTAGTGGAGTTTGTGTAACGGCGCGATTGTTTGTTTAAATAATATCTTGTCCACAGACATATCTAGATAGACGCCGCAAGTACAGCAATTTGTATGAAAACCAAGCGTTCCACATTTTTTGTACCCACTATGACGTCACAAGAGCTATTTAGAGATGGAAACCCCCTTTCGCTCGCTCTAAATCGATTGATTGCACGGAATACGCGTAAACACGCGTGTTCCATTCAATTAATCGATTCTAGATAGCATAATTTTTGTTCAACTATTTGTTGATTACAAGTAGTCGTATAAGATAGTTAGAATAAGACAGTTAAGTCCTTTATTTGACTTGTTTTTAAAAAATGTTGATTACTTAAAAAAATATTGTCCTTCCAATAAAATGAGCTTATTATATGTATATCATCTGTTTGTATATATGAACTTATATAATATATAAACTTGCGATTGCCTTAATTAATTTTACTAGATGGCTTTCTGTTGGTAATTGATCAAATTGATGAATGGCAAGACAAATGAAAATGTTATTGCTCACAAAATATGGTCAAATCTTTTTTCAGAAGAGGGGTTTACTTAATGACGGCCTCGTGCGAAATTTTTGTGATTTGTTTATTATTTCTCGCATTTCTAACTCTGCTACTCTGCATATTTGGATAGCATCTTAGGTGGGATAAACTAGACCACCTTCGTCCTTGAAAGCAACGAACTCATACGTACGACCAACTCCAGGTTTTTGTAAAGACAGCGCACGGACACGGACATTCGAGACAACGTGCTGCAAAAATTATCGAAATTACAGATAGTACTGAAAATATATACTACAAAACTGAAAAAAAAAAAACGAAACGTTACTAAACGTTATATAACAAAAGAGTTATAGGATATTTTTATAATATTGTTAAGGTCATAATAATTTTCGTCCCTTTGTTTTCAAAATCGATCAGAACCGAGAACAGTGTTGCCTAACGTATACATCACTAAATGTTAAATTTGGCCAAAGAAATGTCCAAGCGGCCATATCACGAAAATAAATGCATTATACAAAAGTGCGTTTCTTCGATATTCATGGCGTATTAACAAAGGATCACAAATATATCGCACCAACTAAAAGCCGCAATGTATTACAAATCATGAGGCATACACTCGGTTGCATATTTGTTTTCTCGAAATTCGTACAAAGCCAAAATAATTGTTTTTAAAATAAATTATGCATCTTCTCATTACAAAACCCCTTGTCCGTGGAAGGAAACGTCACTGTGTACCCGTTTACCCACAGTTATAGTGCTTTTGTAGTTTATAATGGCACAATTATGAATTTTTTGCGTTTTCGACTGGTGTGTACCTACGATAACGGTCAAGCGCGTTCTGAAGTGTAGCAGCGGCAATTTCACTTACTTCGGGCACGCGAAGTACGTACCTGCACTTGCGGCGTCTATTTAGATATATGTCTGTGATCTTGCCACTTTAAATTGAAAGATTTTATTACTACTTTACGTGTTCTATTTACAGTTTATTAATGTTTGCATTAATATTTTCAGATCTATAAGTCAATGGGCCCTAATTCAAATCCAAAATCTCTTTATTTCAAGGGCAAGCAAAATACGGTTTAATCATAATTTGTTACCTTCGAATAGCAGGGTGAGCGGAATTCAAGTGGTATAAAACATTCCTTGGTAATTTTATTTATACAAATTATATTTATTTTAATGTAATAATTTTATATAAAAAATGAAATTTGTGTAAATAAAGCTCGAAAAATTCCGTACTAAACCACGATTTGTGACAATACACCTTTTCACCTCTCTAGCTCGGAATGGGTTTCGGTCTCATTACAAATCTGCGCGCAAAAGTGTTTTTTCCACGCTAGCGTGGAAAAGGTTTTGAAATTCGAACTTGACGATGGACTGAGGTGTACCTAACTTTGTCATTCGATAAAAAATAAAAATAATGACACCTTCAACTACACGATTTGTCGTACATTATTTATGTACTATAAATCCTTTGGTATATTTTATTTTTATTATTGATGACATTAAATTGACAACGGTATGTAGTTTTGTTTATTAAATTATTTTTTTGATGTATGAATGAATAAAACTGGTTTGTTATAGTTCAACCATTTTTCTTTCATCTACCATTTTCATCGCTATAGTGAAGTGAAAAGTTGTGTGTTTCGCTCGGCAGCAAAGTTGCTAAACATAGCTAATGCTATTTACTAAACAAGATTGCAAACATTCTCAAAATTATTTAGCTACTGGTTTCTTACTTTACTTACTTTACAGAAAAATATGTAACGTACGGTTACGAGATCTGTCAGTGAATGAGGAATAATAATGATCGGTGTAGGATATGTTTGATAAAGGAGGTGGTTTAAACAGCTGGAACGGATGAATGAGAGTACAGAGGTGAAAGAGATATATAGAGCCAACGTGGAAGGCAACATTGGAAGGGGACAGCCACAGAGGCATTCTTAGATCAAATCAGAATGTCTTATAAAGGTTATAGTGCGTAGTGAGAAGAATAGCAAAGCTATATTAAACGGTTGATGAATGTAAGTGAAGCGATCGATAGCCTATGCATAACCTAACAGGAATCCGAAGGCATGAGTGTATACAGGGGTGTGTAGGTAATTCTTTTAGTGAATATACATCTACATTTGATAGTTATATTATGTTGTATTATATGAAAGCGTGTACGAGTATAATATAATATGCTGTTAAATTGTAGAGAAGTAAATAGTTACTCGTACGGGTGAATATCCACTTTAGTACCGTGACTTAACATGAATGACGATGTCCCTTAGTAGGAAAATATATATTAGAATAATTTATTTCATGTAAAATATCTTCATTTTCTGACAACTTGTAAACAGTTTAGTACATGTAAACAGAAATAAACATATAAACAAAAATAATGACTATGTTAGTACAATAATAACAGCTAAAACTAAAAATTACAGTAACGTCGGCTGGGTTATCAAAGCGCATATATGCAGCTCGTTGAACCTGCCAAGCACAGCACCGCCCAGCCCCCTCGTGACAATTTGTAGGAGGCTGTTGGAGCTTCCCTTCACCCTGATTATTCGTAGGAGGCAACTTTGTTACACACCAGCGCGAAAAAATCTCCTGTGCGCGGATCGGTTAACATGGCTGACGCACTGCAGTGGCGAGGAAGCCCCACCATCAACCGGAACAGGTTGCTTGTGACAATATGCGCAGGGTCTTGTAATTGACTTTAGATTAGGACTAGTCAGTAGACTGCTGGCGTAGGAACTTTGGCAGTATGCCTTTAAAAGCGTGACCTTGACACCAAGTGAATAACCAGCCATCGCCAAGGCAGTATGTGCGATATCATTTTATCATTGTCATGCAATATTACAATAAAATAGATTAGTCGGCATAGGATCTATTCGCGAAATGGCCTATGGTCGTAATAGTACCTATTCGCGGTAGGTCTCATTCAGGTTAAGATTTATTCGTAAAAAGACTTATTCTCGTCTCTCGTCTATTTCCCAATTAACTAATGATAAAATGCCAAGGGACAACATGAGCGTCACTAATATAAATAATAATAGTTAACATAAAATTTAGTATAACTTAAAAAATACAAAATATTGTCAAAACAAATGAAGTCCTATAAAACACAAAAATCACCATTTTTTCGAACAAAATTTATGTGAAATTAATTATCCAATAAATGAGTTTAGTTGAAATGAAATATTTACTAACAATGATATTCACAATTCCTATGACTAATACATGAAATTCAGTAGTAAAGAACTTAAAAAGAAAACAGGAAATATTATATATAGTAAAATCATAAATTAGCTTACACGGTGGCGAAATTGAAATACTGATTAAGTTAAGACAGCCGAGATTGGAATTTAAATCTGCCCAATGTTTGAAAGTATGTTTATTCCTTAACGGCAAAAAGTGTTATGATATGACTATTGGGTGTAAAACATTTCGTTGTTTGCAACACAGTCGTGAGATTGGTACCTACTATGGGTAACGGATTTAAATTTTGCCTTGTTTCTCAAATGCTCGGCCTCTGCCCATGTTTACATTTTGATGCGCATGAGCGATTATTTCGTAATCTTATGAATACGCTCCCCCTTAAATGGATTAATGCGAAGCAATGGCAACATTACCATTCAAAGTCAAAGTCAAATAATCATTTATTCCACAGGTAAAATTTTTACACTTGAAAACGTCACTTTTTAAGCTACTGCTCGTTCACTACGTTGACCTCTCTGAGAAGAACGAGCAGGAAGCTCTAGGGATTGCTCTTTTCAAAGAAACTTAAATGCTATGGAATACATTTTGAATCATAATTGTGTGGAATCTAGACTCTTGTTGTCTTTCCATTCTTCTTTGTCTAAAACATACTGTTCAATTTTGTAATGTGACTTTTCAAGTAAAATACTTTTAATGTAACTTTTAAACTTAGGAAATGATAATCTTAATGTATTCCCCGGAATCTTATTGTAAAAACGTACACAGATCTCCATAAAAGATTCGTTTACCTTAATTACATTTACCTTAGTTACATTAATTTGTCAGCCTTCACCAGACGTGTGTAGTGTCAGGCATCAGTCATAGAGTTACCTAAAAGAGCGAGCCATTAATCTTCGCTAACGGTTCAAGGCCGTAGCTCACCCAGCCAACTTCATTACAACTTTGGATACATTTTCATGGATGCCGTGAAGTGCCGTCTAGACAAGTGCACCGATTTTCTTCTTCTTCTTTACCGCGTCTGCGCTGCCGCGGCTGAACTTCGCCGGCGTAATATCGGCGTAGCAAAAATTTGTTTTATTTGAATGAAGTAACAGCTTCTGTTTTCATTATTTAAATAGTTCAATACAAGATTTAAATTAAATTGAAATGAAATGTACCTTCTATTCTGTGCATAGAGTGTTTGTTTACTTTTATGTTTTTATTAGTCTACAAACATTCTTCAAGTTCTTAGGTTTTCACGATTGTTACACATTTCAACTTTAGACATAATGGGTTGGTGACTGTACCACCTCAACGGCACCATGGGACCTGTAAAGGGCCCGAAAGGTTGTTTTGTTTAAAAAAAACAAATATACGCGATTTAAATCCGGAAAAATAGTTTCATTTCCTAACATTCTTCAAGTTACAATTATTAATACAAAGATCGGGCACAAAGAAAAATTCTTTCGACCTGGCAGGACAGGACTCGAATCTTCGTGCATGACATACCAGGACTGCTCCACCAACTGAGCTACAAACAGACCGAGTCAGCAGACCGTGCGAATTTTTCTGTTTGTTACAGATCTTCGTTATTGGTTTTAACGGAATTGTTTTCGTAGGGCCATCTGTGAGAAATCTTTGAAAGTTTTTCTTTATTCAATCAGGTACTCCTAGCAAATCGAAGGCTATGGTCTCTGGGGTAGGTATAGGTAGGCTACAGGAAAAGGAATTCAGCCACATTACCACATGCCAAAATGCCCAGCTGGTGCAACTTATTATACTTATTATGTCTTATTTGTCGAGATACAAAAAATGTTACTTTTCAGGTATCGTCTTTTTGTAATTGAGATTGCGAATTCACTGCACTCGTCCGCGATCGAGAGATTTTAAAAATCCATCACGCGAATACGAAACGAGCGATTTCGTTTGAGGAATTCCAATATCCATTCCCAGTCGGCGAATATGAAAAATGTTTTGTTTTATGGCATCCGTTTTGAATGTTAATTACAGTTTTGCTTTAGCCGTGAACTTCTCGTTGAAAATTGTATATCAAACGAGCGTTTTAAAACATTCAAGAAAACTTTGCTAATTTATGAATTTTTCAAGATTGGTAATGAAATTGATTATTTGGTCGTTGCGATTTAAAAGTGCTTTTAATTTAAGTTTGCTTACTTTATATTTTCGCCAAAACGTTTATACAAGAAATTGTTTTCGTGGTATCATCGTTCAGGAAGTCCCGTACATCGTACGGAACATACCGCATTTGAGAGCATTATCTACATCCGTGGTGGGTTTTAAAAGTTGTTCAAAGACGAGAGGTATGAAGATGAATCCGAGTCAAGTGATAGATGCGCTGTCGTTCAGAAGAAATGCACTAAGTGCAACCTAATCAATACTCGGCCACCACCTGGAAAATAGAAGCGCTTAGAGAAAAGAGTGATGCAGTGCAACTTTGCTCATTTTTAACCCCCGACGCAAAAAGAGGGGACTTAAAGTTTGAAGTCCTTGTTGTGTATCTGTCTGTGGAATCGTAGCTCCTTAACGGATGGACTGATCTCAAAGCGATGATTAATAGAGTATTTAAAGATCATCAGCTCTTTTCCCAGTTTTTATTTGGATTTTATTCGTAGTCGACCAGTAGCTGAATTACAGATGATGAATTTATACAATTTTTGGAGTACGCCTATTTATATCAGTGTTTTTTTACTCTATAGGTACATTAAGAATCTTAAATGAAATTAATCTGTACGGATAGACCACAACAACGCCGAGAGAGCACAATTTGAAAATCAGGTAGGTACATATCGGATATTAATTCAATTTTGCAACAGATCGAAGGAATAACAGCAGCAGTAAAAATCTATGTGAAAATGTTCGCCCAAGGAAATACTGCCCTCCATACACCAAGTAATAATGCTATTGCGGTTTTGGAGGTTAAGGGTGCTGGTGAATTTGACCAGGATGATGGTGGCAGTGAAAATGCCGCAAATCTTTGTGATTTGAAGCTCAGATGTGTCGTTTACCACCAGGCGCGACCTATTCATGCCGTCACGTGATATTGTTAAAAAATCAATCCACTGTCATGAAACTCAGCTCCGCACAAAACAGTTTAATTCAATTTCATCAATAATGACAAATTAATCAATGAAGTATTATTTTTGGGGCATTAAAATTGCAATGTCCCAGCAAATGAACAAATATAAAACGATGCTACTGTGTAGGTACGATAGGCCTTATTTCTGTTTTGTAGATAACAGTAAACAGTAAAACAAAGAACCACAGTTTATGAATAAAGATGCGGCAGTAAGGCATATACATGCCTACTACGTAGCACAGAAATGTAATCAGAACACAATTACAGAGGCGGCGGAGCGCATTGGTGCGGAACGGACGCCGGCCGACTGGCGGCGCCGCAGTTCACAATACAATCCTATCACGCATTCAGCAATTAGAACCACAGATGTATATATCCTAAACCAAAAAGCCCTTTTTAAACATATATTTATACGTTCATCATTATATGTATACGTTCCATAAAATGTACACAAATAACAAATTTGATAATATTGAAAACTCTTCATATTTATATTACAATTACAAATGATTAGAGTAAAGCAACGGGCAAGCGCCCAAGATAAAAAGTGACAGATAATTTCGGCGACGTCACCCCTCTCCTGGGCATTTATCATGAAACAATGCCATCGCGACATGTGTAACTCGCTCCCCCCTACCCCTTCCGCCCCTCCTCTCATCCCCCTCGCCAGTAAACAAGCACCAGTTGCTCCTCTTTACATCTGATTTCACTTGGGTGATTCTAACGCAAGGGCTGCCGACCATGAAAATGGAAATTTAGTCTGATTTTCGAGTACAAAGGGAACAAAAAAATTTCAATCTATTTCGAATTTCAATAAAGATTTTCTTATGAAAATGTAATTTAACGTTAAAAACACCGTATATGTTATATAGAGGTAAAGTAGATTATAGAGGTGAATTTTTTTTTGTAATATCGTATGTTAATACTTACATGGCGTTAAATAAAAGGAAATATTACACTAAATATGCTATATACTACATCAAAAATTAAAAAAATATTTCCAGCCCTATGAAGTAACTGCCAGCCCTGTGGTCACTGGAGAATTTCGCCTTTGGTTCCACGGACCCAGGGTTGCGTTTCTACCGCAAAAGGCACAAGACACTATTATATAGTGTGTTGAATTGCATACTCGCCATATTAAAGAAATTAATAATAGAAATAATGCTAAATCATCTAAAAATATTTAAAAAATTATTCTGCTCAATATTTTGGCTAATTTATATCTAGTAAAGTTTTGTAATTGTCTCGAAGTCGTATGCACCAAGCAAGGGCAGCGACCCCGCCACCCATTTCACCGAGCGATACGTAATCTTTCTCGATCGCTTATTTATCTATTTTTTAAATTATGTTATGTTTATGTACTAGTATTGTTATAATTTACTATTTATGTACATTAATTAGAAAAGTTGACTGAAAAAAGTTTTTTGTAACTTTTATTTGGTATTTACCAACTTTAGGTTACATGAAAGTATTGCTAGAAGTACCTAGAGCTTCACAGCTGGTGGTAGCCATGCAGATATTCGCACGTGGGTTTCGTTTCAACATTAGACTACACAACTTTGAAAGCAGAAACTTCGACACTCGTATCCTCCGCGTAAACTAAACGTTTCACATCATGCCTTAAGAATTGAACGCACTTTTACTTGATTGATTACCATGCAGGTTCTGGTGAACCTGGTAGGTTCTTTTTTGCACTACTAACTCTTGTTTACATACCAGACAGATTAGAATAGAATGTATGTGGGATGTCAGCGTGACGTAGATGCAGTACGGGAAGCAAGGTAGACTGATCTACCGATCGCGCGCTCGCCGCCGTCGCTACCCGCACCCCACCACCAAATAGATCTAAAATGCATTTCTTTCTGCGCATTTAAGGTCATTGTTCAAAATGTTTGCGTATGCCGTGCAAGTCAATAATAACCTTTGGATCAAATTTGTTTACCGCAATTAAAGAAAAAAAAGGAATTTACAAAATCTTTTTTCGATTTATTTTTTTATGTTTATGTTGATTCGCAAATCAACACATTGTATATTATGTTTAGCCATAAAATTTAAAATAAGTAAAAACAGAAACAATGAAACTTCCAGCTTCATTTCCCAACATGAGCTTCGCCAACCCTACTAATGTGATATTTTATCTTTTATGTCGCGGTACATTGTTTGATGTGGCAACACTGGCCTCACGGTGCTCGTAGTACATTAGCTAGTAGAATGGATATCAGCCGTTTCCGTTTACGAGGTGGCTGAAGTCAATTATAGGGTAAGAATCTCAATTTAATTACGAAAACAGGTAAATGTGTTACGTATCTAAGTCTTGAATACACAATAGAAGGATGAAGCCATAAGGTGCCGTGGAATGATAGCCGGTTTATTAATAAAATACACTGGAAGATTAAACAACGGTTCTTAATTAAAAGTAAAAGCAATGTAAATAAAAACGTTCGTGGGGTCGATCTCGATTCAATTTCAGTGGCTATTCTTCCAGCGGTTTGTTAACAGAGCTGTTTGCTCGATTCATTCATTCGTGGACTCAATCCGCTTTCATTTGCTATTCTTTGATTCCATTCATTCCGACTGCATTCAGCGCCAATTATTTTTTAACAGGATTTTATAAAAGCAACTTCGTTCGAAATTGTTTGAAAGTTGCGAAGCTCCTCTGTTTGTTGTTGGCTTGCACGTTGTCGCATATTTTCATTGTTGGATACGACATACGTTTGTGTGTTATAACAATAATTGTGTTCTGAATAAGGCCATGTTCTGTTCTTGGAGTTAATGCGGTTGCTCTGGAACCCGCTCATTGGTGCATTTGAGATTTCGGCTAGGAATGCTTTTATACATAATATGTATTGTATATGTATACATGTATATTGTCATACGCAAACGTAAAGCGGTGGTGACTCAATGGGATAGCGTTTGCTTCTCAATTGTGAGTCCAACTGTTCAAATCTATATGGCGATATGTACCTATGACTTTAATTTCTTACTTACGTACATTTTTGAACGAAATAGCATCATTTCTCGCTAACAGTGAAGGAAAATATCGCGAAGGTATCTGCAAGTCGAAAAGATTATAACCACTGTAAAAATTGTGAAGTTTGAGTCTCCAATTCGCATTAAGTCAACATGGCGGACTATTGGCCTAAACCCTTAAACTCTTTTAAACCTCCCAGCACTGAGACGTTTAATGGATTGACGATGATGTAAATAGAAATACAAAATCAAAATAACGTTCTTCAACAGCCAAACAAAGTGGCGGAGCACGGATTCAACAAAAAGAGAAACGAAATTTCGAAATAAACATTGAATTTGAAAGTTACAGACATCAAAGCTTTGCGGCCCTCGAGTTTTCAAATGATTGTAACCAACCGAGAGGATTCTATCTCCACTTTGTAAGTTTTAATGCCCCCAACCCGGAGCGCCGTGCGCGCCCTGCGGGACTTTATTATCCACTCAAGACTGTCTCCATGAAATTGCGAAATTCAACTTTCAAAATGCGTAAAGACTCCTTTTAGTACTTTAACGGCCTTTTCATTATTATTACCATAAACGGCGACAGTCTAGTGATTATTTTTAAAAACTAATTTATAGGTTCGATGATATACAAGTATTTTTCAATCAAGTGCTTGAACGGTGGAGGAAAATAATGAATGAGAAAATAAGGAAAAAGCGACTTTATCACTTCGTGAAACTTTTCATACAATCCTCGTCAGGTGTCCCGGGACTCACAAAAGGCGCTCAATTTGGCAGCTGAGGCGTAGGCATTTCTTTCCATTCATATTGTAATGAAGGCAAATCGTGATGTCACTCCGTGCTCCAAAACACCCAGTTTGACGTGACATTTTCAATAGTGTCGCCGTATATTACGAATTACTTGGAAAATAATCATTTGTTTTTAAAAAAAGAAGTTTTCGACTGTGTCGAATGTTACAATGCACCGTATACAAGATGAGGATAAGTGAACAAACTTAACACAAACTCGCCGCCTCTAGTTAGAGGAGAGATCGTATCCGTAGCTGGCCTTATCAGTCTTTAGATTTGTTTTACTTTGTCATCTTTGTTTCTTGTGTATTGTAACTATCTATATATATTATCTATACATATATATATCTATCTATATATATATATGAAAACCAGCGTAATGAGGCGTACTTCAACGTCTCATTACAAAAAGCTGAGTGGTGACCGTTTTGGTAACATATAATGTATGATTGTGTTTGTTTTGTATTATTTATTGTAAAATGTTGCCAAATAAATTATTTTTCTTTTCTTTCTTTCTTTCTATTATATTTTGTTGTCATGTTCAGGCAATGACCGACAGAGAACTCAGGAGGAGGTTGAAAGACCAACAAGCCAAGATTTTATCCGTTTCATCTGCATATTAGTATATTAGAGTAGCTCTCAGTTCATCCAAACTAATATGATAAATACGAAAGTAACTCTGTCTGTTACGTTTTCACGCCTGGCCGCTGAACCAACTTGATAAATTTCGGTATAGAGATAGATGGGACCTAGAAAAGGGTCATAGGCTACTATTTGTCACAAAAATAAATCTTAAAGAGCGTGAAATAGGGAATGAAAGTTTGTATGGAGAAGCAATCATTTCTCAAGTACGTAGTACAGTAGGCTACGCGAAGTACTTATTCTACGCAGACGAAGTGGCAGTATTCGGTATTTTTTTATAAAAGTGTAGTTTCATTTACCAAACAAAAATATTTTATCCAAAATACAATGTTACCACCAATTTGTGGTATGAAAATTCTCAAGTAGCACAAAGCTACGACTTCGTCAAAGGCGAGAAAATTCCAAAGAGAATTCTTCAAAAAGTCAATAGTCCACCGCGCGGCGCGGGTGCGCGGGTGCCGACGTAAGCTCCACGTTGACAAATTACCACCGTTCTCCTTTTGACTAAAATCAGCAAACTATTTGCGACTAGAGCTTTGCCAAACATGCATTTATGCAACATAAACGAGTGGAGGTGGAGGCATTAGGCGATGCTTTTATCTCGCAGAGACAAAACAAAAGAAAATAATCAAAAACCTTTTATTCAAATTACAGGCGACAAAGTTACAAAGGTTGAGACCTATTAAATATTTAAAGTACTTGTGTCAAGTGGTCCAGCTCTTTTGAATCGCAGTAACACTGTTAACAAAGACGGTATGTGAAGAAAAAAGAAACAGAACATTAAGTAATTAATTTAAACATGAGTACTTTAACATCGAAACAAAGGAAATGGCGGGACTGTGCGGGAGTGTATTCTGCATGATAATGTGTGTTCTTATTTTTTTTAGTCCCAGTAATAGATGTACTATCTATACATATGTGTGTGATGTAATAATATTTCTGGGTATTGTAATAAAATTTACAATAGGTATTATGAAATATCTATTTACCTAAGTATTTATAATAATTTAATATTTTAATGTTATTGTTTCTGTTTCACATAATTATTGTTTTGTTCTGCACGTAAACCCGTTATTTTAGTCATCATGTCCTGTATTTTGGTCTGCAGGAAGAAATTTCTTTTACAAATAAGCAGAACGTTTTGTTTGTGTTTTCCTTTTGTTAAACGTGATTGGTGAAATTGCGGACACACGGGATTTGTCAACTTATCTCAGAGTGAAGGGTGCAGCGGCAGTGCCCGTCAGATCTGAGTGATTTAAAGCTCTGAGTGGCACTGCAACAAGTTTTGTGGACGGGCGTGTTACTTAACACCAGCCACACGACATGTTCGTCCTGTCATTTACTTTCTCCGTTAAATCGTTAGACTTGGGCTAACAACGACTAGCGGAAGAAGGTGGCATATTAAAACTGTATTTTATATAGAACCCAATGAGACAGATTTCGCCTGATAGAACGTGTCGACCGCCGCTAATAGAAATTGTACTAAGGAAATATCGTTACAACGCTATCGCGTTTCCGGCTGCCCGACGCGACGGCAACACAACCTACACATTATTGCGGACACTTGACAGGCAGGACGGTGGTACCTCCATGTGACCTTCTGGTCAGAGACAAACTTATCTGCCTTGCCTATTTGTGCCGCTAAGCAGTAATGTCAGCATTACTGCGTTCCGGTTTTGAAGGTGCTGGTGGCATTACAGGTACATGGAACTTGTCAACTTGTTGTCTCGAGGTGGCGGGCGCAGTGGCAGTGCCCCTCAGATCTTTACGATTTAAAGTTCTAGTTGATACTCCCGACTGTCATAGACAGGCGTGTCGCTTACCACCAGGCGCACGGTTTTGTTCGTCCCGGTACTTGTATCACTAAGAAATACCTAGGTACACGTTTACTGTTAAAAATTATAATTATTTGAGAAATGGAGCAATTGGTTGAAATATTGTCCTGTAGCTGTTACCGGTGTATGCCGTGAGAAGTATCACAGAAGTGGACTGAATAAGATGAAGACGACTTGCTATTTAGGTCGCAATTAAACTTTCGATTTATTGAAATGGATATTTCTCAGAGGACGAGTCATTACAGTTTTCTTTTGAATTCCAGAAGCGTTCCTATTTTGGTAACAAGAGATTTTACTGAACAATTTTACTTCTGGATTGTACTCGTCGACAGACGTCGGCTTTATATTTTTTTCACCGAAGAACAATTTAAATATTCAGTCGAAGTGAGAAATATACACCATACCTATATAATATTCAATTTGGGCAGTGATAATTATATCTCTGTGCCACAAAAGGTTTATCAATGTATTATTGTTATAAATTAAATAAGAATATGCGAAAAGGATCTTTGAAAAAAGCATTAAGGTAGGTTAATTTGCGGTGGCCGGCGCGGTGCCGTTGTGAAAACCGAAAATAGCCGTACAGAGGCCTAGAGCTGAGCGGAAAGCTTCAAAGCCGCAAGCGGCGCCTGATGCAAGGCTAAACGTAAACTAAACACTATACGTATAGTGCACGAGCATATCCCCACACGTACGGATAAAGCTTTAGACGTAAACTTGATATTCCGCGCGCTATTTTGTGAATACAATTGTAGCTTCTGAAAGCGAAAGGTAATTTACGTTACTCATCATAAGTGGAGAATACATATTAGTGTACACCTACGAATGATACATATACATTTTACAAATGGTTTTTGTCTCTATAATACTAACTGGTCAGAGACAACGCACATCATAGGCAAATCATCGCCATCACCCTTTGTTGGGAAATCTACAGCAAAAACTATAAAATATATTTAAAAGTAAATTCACAAAGCAAACAAAGTATCCAAAGTGGGATTTTATCGATTCTTATAGTTGATTTTCTTTTTGGGTCTTAACACCATATCTCTAGGAAGGAGCGAACCATAGACGCGAACATCAACGTGTGGCACAGCCAAGCGGTTTACCGCTTCTTGTATTTTTTCTGCCGTTTCCTACTGCCACGCTGTCTGTTAAGAGTGCTGGTAGTCCAGTAGGTGAACAATTTGAGAAATTCGGTGCGGTCCTTTTGATTTTAATTTTGAAGTTACGCACAGACGTTTCTGAATGTTTACAAGCAATACTACTCGCTAACGGTAAACGAAAATACCGGGATGAAGCCCTTGGAAAATGAGTAAAATTCCCAAACCGCATTGATCCAGGGTGACGGAGTATGACCTAAACCCTGGATTTATGATGATAAGAATTTATTTAATTTATATGTTACCGGTAACGAATTATTATATAATTAGTACAGTATGTCTATTTAGACACCGATTGTTACGATTTAAATTCAAATTGTCAAATTGGTCCTACTCATTCGTAAGGTAGTCTCTTGAGAAAGAAACTCAAGGTGTAACTTTCTATACATGTACAGGTATTTGTTCACACTAATCAATTACAACATTTATAAAAAAAGAAAAAGCTAAACGGTTCACTCCCGCTGATTTTTGTCATCCAAAACGCACACGGTAAAAACAGATTACTTAGAAAAAGACAAAATTCTTTTTATGAAGACAAATTTATTAAATCCTACAAAACGATCCTCTCCCTATAGACGCTGGAGAATAATTACTTGATAATAGTAAAAAGACGTCTCAAAAGTGTATTCTTATTTTAATCCAAGAGCAAATTAATTTACTTCAAGTTTTGTAACTTAAAGTAAATTATTTATAATTATTGGCTTTGTAGCCACTCTAGATTCAACAAAATATTTATTAGTTATTAGAAATGTCCGATTTTGACTTGAAAAAAGAAATGATAGTTATATAGAAATGATAGAAATGATATATATATAGAAATGATAGTGAAATCTGTATCTGTCTACTCCCCGCCCGATCTCAGTACGGGAAGTACTAGGAGGATGTGGCGATACAAGTCAGCAGATTGGGATGCGATGCGGCATTTCTTTGCATCTTATCCCTGGCGGCAGCTGTGCTTCTCTTCTGACGATCCGACGTGCTGCGCGTCTGCCGTCTCTGAGGTGATTATTCGGGCTATGGAATACTTTATTCCGTATTTCGAAGTCTCCTCCAGCGGCAAAGCTCGCCCTTGGTTTAACGCTGAGTGTGCTTCTGCGGAAACGCTAAAGCAATCTGCGTACCAGGCTTGGGCTGATGCTCGAGATCGCAAAGCACCGGAAACCCTCCGTCTGAAGAAAGCCTTTAATAAAGCCGCTAGATCCTGCAAAAAAGCGATACGGAAAGCTCGCTTCGGCCATATTAGTCGTATTGGGGTCAGGTTAGCTTCATACCCATCAGGGAGTAAAGCATTCTGGTCACTCGCTAAATCGGTCGAAGCGAATTTCTGCAGGTCATCCCTTCCGCCTTTAATGAGAGATGACGGATCGCTGGCTCATACCGCTGAAGAGAAAGCAAATCTTTTTGTTTCTCTTTTTGCTTCCAACTCCCGTCTTGACGCTACTTTGCAAACACCACCTACACTACCTCGATGTGACTCGGAAATGCCCGAAATCACTATCCGTCAAAAAGAGGTGTTGAAAGCTTTACGCAAATTAGACGTCAACAAAGCCAGTGGCCCTGACGGAGTCCCAGCGATTGTCCTGCGGAACTGTGCACCCGAGTTGTCTCCGGTGTTAACTCGCCTGTATCGCCTCTCTATGAGTTCTGGACAAGTCCCGAAATCCTGGAAGCTTGCAAATGTACAGCCTGTACCTAAGAAAGGTAGCCACGCCGACCCATCTAATTATCGACCTATCGCAATCACCTCCATACTCTGTAAGACTATGGAGCGTGTATTGAACAGCCGTCTCCTTGGATACCTCGAAGATAACGATCTCCTCAGTGATCGACAATATGGTTTTCGCCGTGGACGATCTACTGGGGATCTTCTTGCGTACGCCACACATTTATGGAGCGAGGCTGTCGAGAAACGCGGTGAATCGCTTGCCGTGTCTCTCGACATATCAAAGGCCTTTGATAGGGTTTGGCATGATAGCCTGTTAAACAAGCTTCCAGCTTACGGAATTCCTGTTGGCTTTTGCACATGGATAGGCGATTTTCTGAAGGATAGGTCAATCCGTGTAGTTGTAGATGGTTACTCGTCTGCTCCTCATGGTATAAATGCCGGTGTACCTCAGGGATCTGTCCTCTCCGCCACTCTATTCTTGCTGCATATCAACGACCTGCTGCTGATGCCCGGTATCTTTGGGTACGCAGACGACAGCACAGTGGCGGTGAGTTATGTGCCAGACGCCCGAGACAACCGTGAAGAGATCCGGTGTAAGCGAGAGGCGATGGTCACCCGGTTGAACCTGAGTCTGAAAGCTGCTTCCGACTGGGGAGATGCTAACAGGGTCAGGTTTAATGCGGCTAAAACACAGGCGTGTCTTTTCTCATCAAAACGGAGTCCCCTACACCTTACTCCGACTTTCCGAGGTGTATCCGTGCCGATAAGGGACCACCTTGAGCTACTTGGTCTGGACTTATCATCCAACCTCAACTTTGGGCGATACATCGAGTGCTTGGCAAAAACTGCTGCCAGAAAACTAGGCATACTTTTCAAGGTCAGGCGGTACTTCACACCTGAACAGCTTTTAAATCTGTATAAAGCACAAGTTCGATCCTGTATGGAGTACTGCTGCCACCTTTGGGACGGCTCTGCCCAATACCAGTTAGCTGCCCTGGACTCGGTGGAGCGTAAAGCAAAGAGACTTATTAACAATAATCCTCTTGTGGAGTCGAAGCTCCAAAATCTCGATCATCGCAGAAAAGTAGCCTGCTTGTCGGTTTTCTATCGGATACATTTCGGGGAGTGTGCGCAGGAACTTTTCAATTTGGTTCCGCCCTCACCGTTCCTCCTTCGGTCGACTAGAAGGTCCGGAGCACTCCATTCTTATGTCGTTGATATTCCACCTATTCGCACTAAGCGCTTTGCTTCCTCCTTTCTGATGCGTACGACAAAGGAATGGAATGCTCTACATCTGTATTTCCCGAAAAGTACAATTTGGGGCTATTCAAGGCTAGAGTGAATAGGCATTTTTTAGGCAAACGCGTCCCATCGTCGGTCACATCAGGTGAGATTGTGGCCAAGCGTGTGTCTATTATATATTAAAAAAAAAAAAAAAAAGTTTGAGAGGTACTTAATTATTTGAGTCAAGATTTATGTTTTCTAATATCAAAAAGTGTAAATTTACAAGGTTGAGGACTCCACACTATGTCTCAATAGCGTGAAAGCACACAGTTCAGAGCCTAATTACTAATTGAAGTTAACAAAACGATAGCGCGTTTCAGAGTACAACTAATGCCATCTAGCAGTGGCGCGATGGAACTAATTGCATGTTGAAGTTGTACTTTTTACAAGTGTAGTTTGAATTCATGCTGAAACCAAATTTCTTAAATTATGGCTACAAATAACACCCTAACAAACTAGAGATACTACGTATTGTTTCTTTGGCTAAATGACTGTTTATGATTTTTATGATTACAAGCACAAGTAAAAGTAATCGTTACCGCGTGCGCCTTCGGCGACATGTCACGGTAACATTGACTATGAAAACGCAACGAAATGTTGTTTTAAAAATATACTCTACAATTAAGAATATTAATCTGAATAGCAAACTACTTCTTTTTTTGTTTAAGAATATATTTTCTTAAAGTACACCCAAGAAATTGTGAATTCATTTAAGATTATTTAAATTTGATGTAAGAGGTAAAAATTTCTTGACGTAAGCAATGTCCAATTAATTAATTAGAAATGAAATAAAATCTTGAAGTGAACGTATTTGTCTAAAAGTTAGAATAAAGTTAAGAGTAAAATTGTATTAGAAAAAGATAAGCAGTATTTTTGTAATGTATACAAAAATACTGTTAATAAATATTTTTTCAGAATTAGCAATTATTTTGAGAAATTGGTCTTTCTTATTAGTAGAATTCCTTTTTTTCTGTGCAGTGTTTGCTCATTAACAGAAATCTTATTATAGAAAAGTATACTTACACTGGCTTTTAAATGAATTTGCGGTTTTGTGAAGACGACTGTCGAGAACAGCCAGATTATTTTTATTATTCGTATTAACGGCATATCTGTCACTACGTTCAAAGAGAAAATCGTAACACGAAATAAATTTTCATTTGTGTATAGTGAGGTAAAAATGTCGGATATTATTTTAAACTTATATTTTAGAGACAATTTGGGACTGATACTGTATAAATTGCCCCGACAGCACGTTGCTGCATGCCAAAGATTCTATTGGTATAGTAAATAAGTTGATGATGTTACGAACAGTTAAACTAACCATTCGTATAATATCAATTGTTTCTGCAAAAGCTGCGACGGCAATGCAGAGCATTAATTACTGGCGAACTTTTTTAATTCAAGCTTAATTGACGACAAATTTGAGGCACCTTTTTTGCAATGCCAAAAAACTTTTTCTTACTATTTAAAGGATGAAAAAGCGAGGCAAAAAAAGACAAAGGCGTTGATGAACGTCAGCGGTGAGGAGGGCGAGGTGGGGCGAGGTGGGGCGAGGCGGGGCGAGGCGAGACAAGGCGACGACACGCGGCTTTGTGATCTAACCAAGTGAAAAATCACCCGATTACGGCCTGTCGATGCTGATCTTTTATTACATTTACTTGTGTGCAGATTGACACATTGACAGCGTTGGAGGGCAATTAATTGAAAATTAATAGGGCGTTCGTAGCCCAGTGGGAAACGCTTGCTTCACAATTGACAGGTTGACAGGTCGAATTCCGGTGAGAGCATGTACCCTTATGACTTTAATTTCTGAATGTTTAGTAGTGTAGCTGGATCAGTTTATATTTAGAATTGTATAAATAATGGAAGGTTGTTGTCAAATGGACATATAGGAGTTCTGGACAAAGCTTTCAAATTGAATATACGTGTAAAGTTTTATTTATGAATATAATCCTGGTTTATATTTGTTTAATTATTATGAATCTTCAATGTAATATATCATCATATCATATATATGGTATTGTTGTTAGGATAATTTGAATGCTTTTTTTTTGTGATTTGTCCTAATAAAGTAAGAAAATCTGATGGAACGTGGATAGCTGCAGGACGAGGACTAAGACAGCTGGAAGATCTATATTGATGTAACCCAGCGAACATCGATGGATGTTCAGGCCTGTGATGTCATCGTAACAGCGTGCACGATAAAGATTATTTATTTGTAAATGAAATAAAGAATTATAGTAGAATTCAGCCTAGCTAGGGTTTTAGCTGAAATAAAGAGTTAAGAGTTTAGTTAGGATACCCAGATAGCTAGGATAAGTAATGAGTAAATATAGTTGAATTGTTTACTTAGGGCGTGGTCATAGTCTGTCCTTTTAGATAGGTTTTTGGCAGATTGAAGCCACAGCCTCCTCGGTGGTTTTGTTAGTTGGTAAGGTAATGGCTTCCGAGCAGTGTGTGGCTAGCCTATAGTAAAGGCTGATCACATGTGTAAGTTTGCCTATCATAGTTGGGGCACTATCTTACAGCGAGGACCTTCAGTTGTGAGGAGGAGGGATGTAGCAGGCTGGATCAGTTTATATATAGAATTGTATAAATAATGGAAGGTTGTTGTCAAATGGGCAAACCTTTCAAATGGAATACCCGTATAAAGTTTTATTTATGAATTTAATCCTGGTTTATCGCATGTCGATGAAAGTTCACAACCAGCCAGTGCATAATGCTCAGCAATGAAACATATACACCTATTAAAATGAAATTAATGTACGGTAATGCATGTTCACCGTGTTTCATTAAAAGTATACACGTGACCTTTAAGGCCATTGAGACGTCGACTAGATGCCGGTGACAGATGAAGGTCCGCCTCGCCGCGGTCCCCCTCAACGCGGTCCCCTTGCCGAGGTCCACCTCGCCGCGGCCCTTGCAGTGAACACGCCACCTAACCGCACGAAAGCTTTTCAATATACATGAATATTTCCATTTTCTCGATTGTGATGCAGAACCCATTAAAAGTTTAGTTTATAATACAAATAAAATGTTTTTTAACTAATGCAAGATGTTCCTTCTGTTATAAATTTAACAATTTTAATTAGTAATTTACCATGAACTTCTCGATGAATTCATCATGAGAAGGTGTGTGAAGTCAATTCGCATGGGCTCGCGTAAGTACTAAAGCTCGAGCCCTCACATAGTGACAGAAGATCTATACCCAGCAATGGGATTCTATATATTTTTATTTTTTTTAATGAAAATTTACTTTTGAACCGTTGAACTACTTACTTATTTAGTGGTACTATTTCATTATTTTATATGTCAGCATAAAAGTTAAACGTAGCGAATGTTTCATCACATCCGTCCTCCGCCCTCCGCGGGAGAAGCCGAGAGGGTTTATAAAATTTAAATGCGGGACCGGACCCCCGCTTAGCATCCTTATTTGGGACTCGTTACAACATTTAGCTGATGAATGTTTAAATAATGACTCAGTTGAACACGGTTTTTTTTTCAGTGCACAAAGCACTCTAATCTGATGAGCTTGGGCTTTAATTCATTCACCTTTTGTACTAAAGTCCGAAGACGACTGATCGGGATGGCCGAAGTATATTTATCTTAACTTCGAGGATGTAATACTCATAGAGTGTATGACAGGTCCTTCTAAAACACGAAATTACTGCAATTTCTTTGTTCTTTTTTATGTGTACCAACCAATTAACTCGCAATTTACTACGGTAGTGTACATCGAAGTTTGTTTAGATATTTTGTTTTATTGACTCTCCCATCTATGAATAACATATATCTTCGGACTTATATCCATTGCATCAAAACTTGCCGTATCTTAAGGTCTATCTTAATGTCGTGGTTTTAAGAATATATATGAAATTGGAAATGAAAAGGGGTCTGAGAAGGGTCCTCAAGGGTTTGCAACGCGCTCGTGATGCCCCTGGTGTTGCAAGCGTTCATAGTGACCGCTTTCCGTCAGGCGAACCGTATGCTTCTTTGCTGACTACTTAATATTAAAAAAAAACCTAATTTTCGAATTGGAATCGCGTACATTTGTTTTTTCAAAACAAATCAAAGTTTCAGGCGCTTTACAGATCCCATGCACAGTCAAGGCTGATAAATGAATCAAACCAATGGGTTTGCTTGAAAAAACAGATATGCACGATTTAGATACGGAAAAGTAGATGTAGCAATCGCGAAAGCCTAGCAATTCGATAAATCTACGTAACTTCATGTTTGAAGGTGTGCGATTAGTCAGTTGAAATGCCGTTGTTCTTTGTAATTATCATCAAGAACAACAATAACAACGACAACGATTTTATACGTCCTATTCCCAGTCTTCTTTAATGGTCTCTCCTATAATATAATCCGTCACGATGGTCCAATGCGGGTTGCCTTCACACATTTTTCAAGGCTTGTGAGCGTTCTTCGACGTGAAATTTCATAATGAAAACACGAAGGAAATCATTTCCTTCTTTCCTTCTTGATTAGCGACTGCTATTACCTATGCAGCAGCAGAGCTCCTAGTTGAGTTCGTCCTGGGAAGTAATGCCACATTACCAATTTCTGCCACTAAGCAGTAATGTGAGTATTACACATTGCGTTTCGGTTTTAAAGTATGCCGATGAAATTACAGGCACTTGGGACTTTTCAACTTATGCCTCAGGGTGACAGGTGCAGTGGCAGTGCCCCTCAGATCTTTGCGATTTAAAGCTCTGAGTGGGCCTGCAATTGTTATGGAATCTTACCATTAGGCGCACGATTTGTTTGTTTGGTCACTTAATATTATAAAAAAAAATTATAAATAAATAAATAATAACAAAAACTGTTTCTTTCAGTAATACAATTAACTTTACATGTTACAAATGTACATACATACATAACTTAGAAATTAAAACAACAGGTACGTGGTACGATATGGTTTGGTGAAATGGGCTGGTGTCCACCACTCGACGCTTATTTTACGCGTGGGTCCAATGCCCTTCTCATGCCATCTAAGCTCCTTCACGAACTCAGCATCCTCCTAGGTGATTGTCATCGTAATTGAGACGCAATTGTTCTCCCACTGGCCATCGCCATTGTAATTATATAATAAAATGGATACTCGTACTAAACTTATAAAAGACGGAAGACTAACTTATCCCCATCGAAACAAGTATAACGAGGTACGGAAAGTTAACAAACATTGAGCTGATCTTGTCCGAAACCATTAGCTTTCATACAAGTAAGGGAAATTTAATAGATACCCTCGGCGAAATTAACCTTTTTTGCTATCTCCCTTCCTCCTACTAATAAACAATTTTGCGAGAAAGGGACGCGAAACGAATTCCTCGCGAGTCTCAAACTAAGTTGGTTACGTCAAACATGAATATTAATGAACTATATCACGTTTATTGGAGCGCGTAATTTCACTTGTCATCGAGATCAAACTTTGCCGTCAAACGATTCTCAACCAGACATGTATGTAATGTAGAACCAAATTCACAAACAACATTACAAGGGGGAATATACGAACGCTGTAAGTACGTTTACGCTTGTTTTATCATGTCTTATTCGTTTAAAAGTGATGAATTACTTTGTGGCGACGTGACGTTTCTGGGTCCTGTTTGCACATATTGTACACGAGTACAAAAAAAGATAAAAAAGAAAGAAAAATAGTTAATGTACGGTTATGTGACTGAGACGAACGCTGTTTTGAAAGAGGACGTGGCGAGAACAATAGAGAAACGTATGTTGAAGAAAGTAGAGTGGCGAAAGAGGTTCAAAGACTCAACGTGGAAGCAGACGAGACGTTCTCAGATCAAATCGAGAATATTCTAGTTAGAGGAACGGGAGGGCTTGAATGAAACTTGACGGGTGTAAATGAAGCAAGTTTGCCAGGATCGCACAAAGTGGCGACCGATAATTTCCGCCTATCACAATGGAAATACAAAAGTGTGAGTATATGTATAAATGAAGAAACAAATAAAGTATAAGAACACTCGCCCCATTACGAGAGCACTCCACAAAAGGATAAAATGGATTTATTATCTACACGACAGAGATTGCCTGTCGTAACATTATGTTAACAGAACGCAATAAGACTATTGTTCTAGTGTGTACAACATAATTGCGATCGCGAACTCGGCCAAAAGCGGCCATTATTATTAGAGGAGAAGTTTATGTTTAACTGTAGTAGACTTGTAAAAGCGTAGTAGGTACAGCCAACAGATAATCAAACTCATCACTTTAGATGAATTTAAATATTACATTTCAAGTTTGACGTAGTGTTGACCCTGTACAATCGACTAAGGTGCGTCATTGGTAACACTGAATATTAATAAAGTTTTAATGCTGTATCCCTTTACTCCCTGTTAAACCTTCAACAGACTGAAGTACAGTGGTCAAAGCATAAGTAAAATTGTAATAAGAATTACATGGTAACGGTAGACCTGAATAACAAAAACATATAAATAATGCCTACATTAACAGGATTGGACACTTATGTCCTAGCTAAAAAAGACATGGCTATTCAACAATGTGATACTTCAACTGAACATTAAACAAAATTGAACACATAAATAAGTGTAGTACAAAGTTTAGTGTAGTGCCGTATGTAAACGAGGCTCCGGAGGGTCGCATTTGCATGTAAGATCGTGTTACGTCGGCGATAAATTCATCCCCACGTTCCCGCATCGTGGTCATGTCGCCTTTTGTAAAATACTTATAGACCGTGGTACTCTTTTGTATAGTACAGCTTGGCACAATGTTATTTTGGGGGACGCTTCTAAATTCTAGTGTAAGTTGTATGTTTCAATTTTACTTAAGTAATAGTTAAGTAATATTTTTTTTAATTTAAATTTAAAGACCTTCGCCGTATGTAATACGTTGTGATATTGTTCTATAACGCTAGCTAGTTAGTTATGGCATTTATTATGTTGAATTCACATGAAACAGCTTTTGTGAAACTTGCTGATTTGTTGTCATTTTGTATAATACAATATGTAACTTCTAGGTATAATGGTAAATACAAAATGGTTCCCTTTTGCACGATAGTTCATTTTCATGCCATGTTTGGAGAATCTTCAACCCCTGGGTCTTCTACCAGTTCCACCTAGTTCATAGTTTAGGGATTGAAAGTTTATATTTCACATTGTGCAATTTAAAAAATTTTGTAACATGGCGTCACCCGTTCCTGTACATTATAGGACGCCGTTGATTTAACAGTAGTAAGTAGGTATTCTGTAAGTTATTGTACAGCTTCTGGTCACTGGTTGTCAACAATCCGTTTGGCTAAGTATTTGAAGTTGTTTTATGGCATTATAAATAATTACATAAATAAGTGAGCCAATGTCTATTTACGTTGCGTATTCAGAAGAATAGGAAAGCTTATATGATAATTACAGGTTTTTATAAAAAAAACCGACCTCAAAAGTTCGTGGAATTCCATCTATTGGCCAAGTTTTATTAAAATCGGTTACCCAAAAGTGTGCGAAACCGGATTCATCCTCTAATTTGCCACCCATAGAGGTATAATATTTTTTATACAATTTAAATGGGACCGATATTGAGGTGTCCTCTTTCCAACAAAAAAGAATGGTAAAATCGGTTCATAAATGCCACATTTGCAATGCGTGCAAATGAGTAATCGCGGAACATATAAAAAAATACAGTCGAATAGAGAACATCCTCCTTTTTTTAAGTCGGTTAAAAAGATTGCTTAATATAAGTAAAGCAAAGGAGGTAAAGTGGCGATCGTACCTGCCTACCCCAATGGGAATCCAAAGCCGTGAGTACGTGTGGCGCACTATAAGTTTCCGGAATTAATAAGAAAAAAATACTGTAAATGGTCAGAAATGAATTTATTGTTTCTCAAAATATTCTCCGTTATCTAATGCACTTTTTCATACGAATGACCCAATTTTGAAAACATTTATGCCACTCCTCCGACAGTCTCTGAAACATATTTTTCATACTCTTCGACAGCCTCTTCAGGTGATGAAAGTAGTTGACCGCGTAACTTTTTAACGCGGTTCTTAATTATTGGAAATAAATAAAAGTCACAAGGTGCCAGGTCGGGACTGTACGCGGGATGGCTCATAAGGTCAACGTTGTTCACCTTCAAAAATTAATTTAGCTGTCTGGTCGTGTGAGAACTGGTATTATAGTGGTGGTTTTACGGAGTTTGTCAATAACTTCCGGCTAAAATGGTCGTGTACCAATCACTATTCACGGTACAACGATTCTCCAAAGCAACAGTAGCCACGTGTCCAGTTTTATTAAAAAAAGAAGCAATCATCCGCTTAAAGGCACTTTGCACGCGCGCCACTTTGGTTGGTTTCGGCTCATCTCGAAAGACCCATACGCTCGATTGCTGCTTTGTTTTGGGATTGTAACTATAAATCCATGTTTCGTTACCTGTTACTATTTCCCACATCAAATTTGACGCCCCTTCGTTGAATCTGGTAAGCACGGCATTGCACTAAGTGACGCCATCCGTTTTTTGAGCCTCAGTCAAATTGTGTGAGATCCACCGAAAGCAGAGCTTTTTCACACCCAAATATTTGTGTAGTATTGATTGTATTTGACTCATGCCTATGCCTAAAGATTCCCGAATCTCATGGTCTGTCACATGCCTGTCTGTTTTGATTATACGGCCCACAGCGTCGATGTTTTTGTTGTTCACAGCAGTGGACGAGCGACCATCATGAAATTCGTCACTGATATTCACACGACCGCGTTTGAATTCTGCAAACCAGCTGTAAATAGTCGTCTTTCATAGAGCTTCATCGTCAAAAGCAGATTGAAGCCAAGCTCCGCTAAGCTGTTCAATTACACTTAAAGTTGTAAAAAATCATAAGCTACGAAAATTTTCACGAGTTAAATCCATGGTGATGTAGACAACCAATGTGTAAAATGACGCCACAATGTAAAAAAAAGTGTCAGTCAGATGAAACAAATTGTGTTCTACAGCCAAAGAGTTCCGTTTTCAAATGTTGTAATGACTTTTTAAATATTGTTTATGTAAGTGGCCAGTTCCGGAAACTTATAGTGCGCCCTATGTACATGCACAAAGAACAAATTTTAGGGCGCGTTCAAATTAGCCGCTGTTAGACGCGCTGTAGCAACGCCGCAGCCGCGCGACTGTCACTTTTCATACAATTTCTAGAAGGGCTACAACCGCGCGGCGGCCGCGCGGCAATCGCGCTGCAGTCACGCTTAGTTGCAGTCACACGGTTAATGAGGTGTACATGTTAATTTTTCAAATTAACCACGGTGGATGATAATCCAATTAAATAATTTATAGAGAATGTAAAACAACACCCCGCAATATAGGATAGCAGTTCCGAAAGTTATTCCAATGGACTGGACAAAACAGGCATGGGAAAATTTATGTCTAATATTTATTGACAATTTTGAAGCTAAAACTACAACTGAAAAAATCATAGCAGGCGAGTCATTTTTAACACCTATATGTGAAGTGTGTGCGCCAAGAACACTGACCCTCCTAACTATATAACTATATATGTCTTTTGGTTTTGAATACAAGTGTGAAGAATAGTGGTAAATCGAGTTTTGTAACTATGTAATAGTAATATTACAATGTGCTTTTGTAATTCATCGCGTAACTGAATCGAAACATAAAACATCACGAAAATGTGGTCGCACGGCCGCCGCGCGGATGCAGCGCGGCCGCCGCACGGCTGCAGCGCTTCTAACAGCGGCTAATTTGAACGCGCCCTTAAAGTTACGTACTCGTTTTTCTCAAGGAAATCTGTCTGGCGAATGATTAGGTATAGGTAGTCATTTGAAGATTCGAGTGTAATTTGCAAGTATAAAAGTATGAAAAAGCAGACGCTTTGAATCTGAATTGAAATACGCTATTCACATGGAGCGCTGAGCTGTTTTTGTATTGGAGTGCGCCGGGTGTGACGGTTCGGTAGTGCCATGTCATCACTTCGTTTGGCACTGTACTTACGCGGTGCCGTATCGGCATATTGTTACCTGGAACAAAAATAAGAAATTTTCTAAAAATTGCAACATGTAATAAAGCTACAATTGCAACTGTGTCAATATTGTCTAAGGCAAGTATTATAAGCAATTAATGAATACCGTTGTTTATTCTTTGTGATTTAAATAAAATAGTAATAGACTTGATTTTTTGTTAATGAGGATAAAAATCGATATCATCATCATTTCAACCGAAAGGTGTCCACTGCTAGACATAAATAAATATGAATTCAATTAATTCAAAGTCATCAACATCATAGTCACATATTTCGAATGAAAGCCTCATAGTGGTCGTCTCTCTGCAAACGCCTTTTACGGCATAGTGCCGGAACAATAGCGGACAGATGTTATTGTTCGCTGTGGCTAGCGACGTGTCCGCCGTCCGGCCGCCGACGCGACGCGCAAACACACCTCCCCGCCATAGTGGCTTTGTGGCGAGATCTCGTACAAGCATGTTATTGAAATGCTTTATTAACGGGAGCATTGTACGTCCGTATTTGTATGTATTTCTGACCAATATTTTTATTAAAAGCGGATAAGTTACTATTTCTTCTGTACACAATACAAACACTGATATTATATTATAGCCTTCGGGATGCAATAGTTGCAATCTCGACAGTTTGTAGTCGAGCGGAATCATTTAGATTGAAAAGTAACTTGTTAAAAAGAACACGGAGGCCAAACAGCACTGAGCACATTTAGAATAATGGATAGTGAATTTAAAAAAATGTATAATGAAACGGAAAATCCGTGGATTAGTTGCGCCGCGTGTCGCGTGGACATGCACTCGGTCGCCGTCGCGGCGACATGTTCTCACAGTCACCCGTGACAATTTATCGCTTCGGTATTTTTGTAGAGACACATTTTGTAACTGAAATGTAAAATGCTATTGTGATGTTATTTATATTTTCCAATAGTTTAGTTATATTTTTGAACAATAAAAATGGCAACACTTGTACATGCTATTTCCCTACTTCTCAACCTCTGCTCAAAAAGAGTGGGCCAATTGGATAGATATTTAAAATAATCTAACCTCAGTACAGAGAACTAAAAAAACCGCCCACAAAAGTCATTCATCCCCTAGTTTACCACTCTTAGCGATCGAATATATTCTTCACATTTAAATGGGACCACTTCTGAGGTACGCTCTTTCCAACAAAAAAAGAATCATCAAAATCGGTTCGTAAAAAAAAAAGATATCGCGTATCATACACACAAAAAAAGTCGAATTGAGAACCTCCTCCTTTTTTGAAGTCGGTTAAAACATGGCGGGGCAACGTAAGCTTTTGTATGGTTAACTAGTGTTATTATTTCTTTTTATTTCACTAAAGGCACAGAACAATTTTGTAGCAACGTTGTTCCACCTCGACTGAACTGGGGTACTACCATAACCTTTCCAAAAACAATCTTATTTCAATGTAAGCTTAAAGTAAGCTTATTATAATATTACTCATATTCGTACCATGACAAACTTGTCTACCAAGAAATGTATTATTGCAAAAGTGATTGAAAGAACGAATGATTTCCCAATATTGTCTATTCCTTACTAAAAATACGAAAGAGACAACGCTATGTGAACTATATAATGCCATCTCTTTCTTTTTTGACGTTCCGAATCGTCTTATCGTAGTATAATATTTAAGTACTTAATGTTATTTACATTCAGAGAATTTTGACTGTTAAGAAAAGTATGTAATAATAAAATCTATTAAAAACGTTGTTTTCAATAATTTCATGAAGAAAAATAAATAAAACAAGCTGAGTCTTGACAGTCACGTTGTGAATTCGGAACTATAGTCTAGTGTCAACTGTTAGTTTCGCCAAGGAGTATATAGATGGCGCTGTCATAATTTTACAAAATAAACATCGCCTATTTTTATTTAACGAAAAATTATTTACTGTGTGCTATTAAATAAAAAATAAACAAATATTGAAGAGATTATGTAAATAAATAAGTTCAACTTAACTTTTAATCATTACAAATCTATATTAAGATATTATAAATGAAAACAATATTGTTTCCATTGCATCCGTGTAACTATTTTAAGATTGCTAAATTTGAGATAAGAGCAATATTACTTTAATGTCAAAGTCGCGTCATGGTACGAACTGAGTGAATGAATAGTCACAAAGCTGCCAATAAAACAACATAGTTTTAACATTACAATAAGCTTACTTTAAGCGCGTTATGGTACGAAAGGTCAATGTAAGGTTAAAGTAATATTGTTTTAAGAGGTTGTGGAAGGCCATAAAAAATAATATTTGACTTGTTATGTGATCTGTGTATATATGATATCAAAGATTTTTTTAAATGAAAAGAAATTGACACAACCTCGTTTATAACAATAACTGCTTAGATATAAGAATCTTTTAATAATTTATCAATTGTAATTAAATCACCATAAGGACTTACTTTTAAATCACAATTGACAAAATGGCTTATGACACATTGCTTTTAAAGTAATAAAAACTAGTGGAAATATAAATACCAATGATGGCTAATGAGAAGATGAGGCGAAGTGTTTCTGAATATTGTTACGAAATCTGTAGATGTTGTTGTCAAAAACATCAATGAGACCTCCAGATTCTGATGACGGCATTTTGCTTTGGGGTAATGCCGCCGATATCAATAGAATCTTTGTCCTGCAGAAACGTGCAGTTAGGGCAATTTACAATCTGGGCCCCAAAGTATCTTTGAGAGATAAGTTTAAGGAAATTAACATTCTTACACTAGCCTCACAGTACATTTATGAAAATGTAATTTATGTTAAAAGGAATAGTAATTTATTTATGAAAAATAGTGACAGACATAACATTAATACGAGGAATAGAAATAAAGTAGCTTTTCTTGACAGTCGTCTTCACAAAGTCAAAAAATCATTTAAGGAGCAATGTATACGCTTCTATAACAAGATTCCGGTTGATATACAAAATTTGCCTTTCACGAGGTTTAAAACTATAGTGAAACAAAAACTTTATACTAAAAGTTATTATACAACTTCTGCGTACTTGGATGACAAAAATCCGTGGTAGTAACCCGTTTAGCTCATGGATGTAGTCTCGATCTCTGATGTTTCAAATAAAAAAAAAATATTGTAAATGTTATTTACAAAGAGCAACCCCTAGAGTTTCTTGCTCATTCTTCTCAGGGGAATCTGCCTTACGAATGAGCGGTAGAGTTTAACCATTGTGACGATTTCAACTGTAATAATGCTTACCTATGAAATAAAGATTATTTTGAATTTGAATTTTGAATTTGAATTTTGAATTTGAATTTTGAATTTGAATTTTGAATTTGAATTTGAATTTGATGCTGTTAATTCATTATACGTTCGGCACATTATCGTCAAGGGATTATAAAAAGAAGTATTTATTTTTATATACATGCAGTACAAATGTTTTATGGTGACGGGGATTTGGCTTAATATTAAAGTTAATGTGGGCTAAAAGATTAGGGGAAATCAAATTATTATGTATTAGTTCATGCAATATTTTGTATTTTTCGTCTAGTCTGGAGTAAAGACATCTTGAACTTTTCGAGCCGCTCCCTATAGGTATTGCAACTAAACTTCACAATGTGCGTCATTTAGAAATAAAAAATATAGCTACATACTGCCACAGGGATCCCAACCGTCGACCTGTCAATTAAGAAGGAGCCGGTTTCCCAATACGCTATCATCACTCTACACATAGAACACACATGTGTTCATGCAAGGGGATAAAGAACTATATGCCAATGGCAGTATTGAGATGTATTATATGTATATCTCCAATTCCAAATCACGCGTAAAGTGTAAAAATAAAGTCTTCTAAGTTAGGCGTGTCGCTTAAGTAGGGTCTTCAGTCTTTTTAATTCTCCTGTCCATTATCATAGCGCACCTCCATTGCTTCTCGGCACTTCTGACTAACTCAACAATAAGACTAATAGAGATATAGTTTGTGAAAAATTTAAACCAGAATGACGACAACATTTCCATTAAAGTGGCTTATTATGCGATGACCAATATTCTACACTACAGTTTTACAATGAAGTTTTAAAGAAAACTCTTCAGTATATTTTTAGTACAATGCGAATTAAAGGAATCGCCATTCCGCATGACTACACCCTCTTCTTAGAGGAGACCGTGCGCGGCAACGGGACATATAATCAAATACTTTTTTGTGTTACCTAGTGACGGTACGTACAAATCGTGCGCCTGGTGGTAAGCGACACGCCTGTTCATAGCAGTTGCAGTGCCATTCAGAGCTTTAAATAGCAAAGATCGGAAGGGTTCATTCCCCTACCCTTTAAAACCGGAACGCAGTAATGCTCACATAAGTGCTTGGCGGCAGAAAAAGGTAAGGTAAGGCAAGATTTAAAAAAAATATATTTGTGATACCAACAGCAAATATTGTTAGATTACAAAAAGTTAATCACATGTTATAAAGCCAGTAGCAGTTATTCTTGATTTATAGTTATACTTCCGTGCACGAACTCTTTCGAATATCCTTTTCCCAGCAGAGATCATCGCTACTGAATTGACGATGATAATATAACTTTTTCTACATCAAAATGCAAAACGTACGCTTACAATAATACGGCATCTGTTCCATTATGTCGCATAAAATTGCGGTTCACTCGAAGGATGGAAACAAATGGAGCATCAATTCCAAACTAAGAGACAACGTAACAAATCACGTCGATAAGCATTTTCTGAATTCGTAAGTGGCGCCATTGAACGGACGCTTGCCGGCAGCAATGGATGCCACACGAGATGATATTTGAAACTGGCGGGAATTAAATCTGTGGCCAGAATGTAAATTACTTCTTAATACGAAATAAATTTATACGGTTACGTAAAGCACGTAAACTTAGTTATTCTACGACTCAGCCGTGAACGTGAACTAAAGAGTCGAGACGTTGCGTTGGTTGGTTTGTAAAAATTATTAAAGTATTCGCGATTTAGTTTCGGATGAATTGCGAAAACCTAAAACTCGTTATTTATTCTAACTTTGCCTAATACACCATTTGCGGTACACGATATTGCATACATATAGGTATATGTGTAAACCAATTTTAATATCACAAAATAACAAGTACGGAAAAATCCTAGCAAATATGTCGCACATGAAATCGCACACTGTTGTAACTCAAAATTGGGGAATTCACAAAACTTACTGAATAAAACCAATATATAATTATAGAAGTATGATCTAAGTAGATGACGCATCCGATAAGAGCACGCAATGTAGATTGCCGAGAAGTTATTTAAAACACGCAACTAACTTCAGTGTCGGTTTGTAGTGCTAGGAAGTAGAGATCGTTGTGCGGAAAAATATTCTAAAATTATTGAAAACCAAGAAACTGAGTAAGTCTGACATTTTATGTATTTGCTTAAAAGTTTTGGTATTTTCAAATTATGACTGACACTAAAGTAAGCGTATTTTTTGAAAACCTATTTTATAACAAATCGCCCAAAAACACGTCTAGAGGTCAACCTTAAACGATACGGGTCAAAATCAAAATTATCTTTATTTGGTAGGTAAGCAAATTACACTTGAAATCGTCATATGTGCCCAGTTTTTAAAACCACACTGTCTTTACGTTTATATAATCTCTAACAGAGTAATATCCTTTGTTGAGTAGAGTTGCCTTTACATGATTTTTGTACTTATCAAAGGATAATTCCAAAACAGCTTTTGGAATCTTATTATAATACTGAATACCTTGCTCCACAAAAGAACCAAGAACCCTTTGAAGTCTTAACTTCGGTAAAACGAGCTTCCATTAATGTCTAGTATTAAAACACTTGCAACATACAGGTTTAGTAGCCACGTTATTCTGAAATTAGCTGAAGTGTGGAAGAGTCTGCGCGTAGTCTTTTTTTTTATAATAGTGTACTTCAGAATAAAATTTTGGTCGTTGTGCCTCGTTCTATATCAGTTGAAACCTTTTGCGAGAGGCTTGAGTATTTTTGAAGGTTTAACAGATCTGAGACATGTGCTGCGAAAGTGCTTGAAATATCGGCTGCAAGTGCGCCTAATGCATTATACCACTCTAGTATGTCACAAGTAGACTCTTTTCAGCTCTCCACGAACAAAGGCACATACGCATCGAGACAAAAAAATCTCACTGTCAGAAAAGTATGGAAATGATTTGTGTAACCGATAATCGATTTCCTAACAAAAACGGTGTTCCATACTCTTTATCCATAGTAATATATCATCACAATAATATCTATTCAGCATTTTTTAATTTTCGAATTGTGTTTTCTCAATTCTGCAATTTTGAGTTACGATAGTATTTGTTTTCGCGTGCGATGTGTGCTCCACACGACGTATCCACAAAATTAGTTGTTATATTAAGAAGTGACAGTTTCATGTGCTGCGTTAAAACAGCACTAGTTGGAACCACGCATTTTGGGCCAATTTTAAAATCTAGAATGGCTATACACCGGCAACGTATCCCGAATAGATTTGTTCCTGTGATTTCCCCGGGGGCGCAGCCGCTGAAAAATAACCATGTCATCGCCCCGCGCCCCGTTGCTTCTCCGCGGTTTGCAGAAATTGTAAAAACACGAGTAATAACACCTGTATGGTGGATTAACAATTTATGATTAATTTTCAAAATAGTTTTTTTTTTAATCTTTCATCAGAGTCATTGGTTTTCGGCTCTGTTCAGGTGACACTCAAACGTGCAAAGCATGTTACATTGACCTGCAATAGTTGCGGCATATTATTGTTATTTACTTACTTTTTTTTATTAAATCTAAATTATTTGAACGTACGAAATGACACTACTACTGACGTTTCCGGACCGACCGGAGACCGATTATTTGAACATTATAAGTAAGTATGTATTTTAATCAATCGAAAAGTGCTCGACGATGTGGAACATCATTTTCGCTCCATTTCGTAACTACGTTCTCAAAAAGTCTCCATAAGATGTTATACATCAAAGAAATAAGGATTTTTTTTATGCTGCAATTAAACGCAAATGGCGCAAACAGGCGCCAGCGCCATCGTTGCGGACGTGCTGGGAATCGCGAGGCGAACAACTACGAAACGTGGTTATTCAATCTTTTAACTAATTTCCTGTTATTCAAATTTCCATATGGTTCTTGGTCGCTAAAAAGTGGATTTCTCAATCAGTAACGCACGTCTCCCAAAGATGAGCAGCACCATCTCGCTATGCATACGTACTAGCCAACGCAACAATATTCAGCACCGGAGTTTAATAGGCTAATATTGCAATCAATTAATATTGCAAACTTTTCTATTTTATTACTTTAGAGATAAAGGGTAAGGTTAACAAGGAATTGAACAATGTACCGCTCACCCTTCGAATTACAACTTCCCAAAATTCAAGTTCATTTTGTGGAACAGAATTCTGCGGGGATTTGACGGCCTTCCCCGAAGCTACACTTTGTTTACGAATTAACTTTTGCTACGAGAACGCTACGGTGCTACGACGGTGAACCGAAACATTTATTAATGTAGACAAACCGTAGACGGTAAACAAGAATTGAACGTCATTTCAAAAAAAATGTAAATTTTTAACGCTATTTGCTCAATTTGGCCGTAGCGCCAAGGAGTTAGGTGCCAAGTGGCGAGATTGGGGATTGGGAAGTTTTCAATAAGGTATCGAACGTGTTCGGCGCAAACGGCAACAGCACGTCATGGATTTGCACTTCCGAGAATGTCAGCCGATTGCATTTTCTACTTGGCACTTCCGGTTGTATCTATATAGGTGGTACCGATAATACGAATATACTGAAGTGCGATGTACTTCATGCACATAATTCGACGTCCTTTTCACAATTCATTCCTCTCTACAAATTGCGCACAAATTCTATGACTCTTCGAAAACCGCAAATCAAAACATCGCCGGAAGTAAAACACACCGAGCAAAATAAGTTAAAGGAGCGAGAGCAGCAAAAGCTACATCTTAACGAGACGATTATTCTCTACAAACTCCGTTGTATGCAAAGTTATTAAATAAAACAACTGGTTTTGTTCTCATTCTCTCTGTGACTTTTAAAACGATGTATTCTTGGAGAATCTCAACAATTACGACCGCTTTTTTGGAACGGTATTATACATTAAAAACCATCAAATGCAGAATACATAAAAAATGTACGATAAAGGTACTTCACTTAGGGGACTTGTTTTCTTTATTGCTAGTTTACGATCCTTTACAGATCATAATTAATGGGAATAGTTAGAATCTAAAGTTACCTTCTTCTTGGCGAGAGGATAGCTTTACACTTAGATATTTATGCTCACGTACTGAACGCAAAATTGACACAAAACCTTTGCGGACAAATACAGTAAAGCAAGTATCTCTCGTGTTACTCCTTGTTCTTGTATTGCGCACATAATGCATTCCCTATAGTTTGAACGAGAACGTCGAAAATTCAAATGTTTGAAAAAGGTACGAGCAGCACATCTGCCAAGTCACGTAAAGTGCGTAAGCGAGACAAGTCACGTCGCGTTCAGCGGTAATCAGACGCGCGGTATCGTATCGCGGTCTCGCGGTTCGCGACGGCGAATGGGCGGCGGCAGCGCGGGCGCGGGGACGCAATGGCGAAGAGGCACGCTCGGCAAACAAACACGCGTGATGGAAGGAATGGAACAACAAAAAACCTATTTGCACTAGAGTACTACTCTACCTCTTGTTGATACGCATATTCCATGTCGCTCGGTACAATCCCTGGGCTTTACACTTTGGATATTGGAGTATCACTTAATAGCATAGAATTGAAGCAAAATTGTCGACGATAACATTTGACTATGTTTAAAACATTGACGGTTAGGTCAAAACGTCATACGAACGGTTCAACTCTATAAAAGATTTCGCTACAGTTAAAAACAATTACTTCCGATTATATTTTTAGGGTTATGAAACATTGTAAACACGAAAGCATGAAATAGGTGAACGACCAAAAATTCCAACAAACGTGAAATAATTAACGCTTGTAAAATAAATAATTCCCATGTGTTTCAATCGACGTGAATACAATTCGAAGATACGAGGAACACGTGTTCCCCGAGGACCAATGGACAACCCAACGGCCTCACGAAAAGTAACTGATTTTCAGGGTAATTTTTCTATTACAATTTTACGAAACATTTTATATACTTCGTAACAAGGATGATTTTACTCAAACATATTTTTCAAATGTTAACAACTTTTGTCCTTGTTGGAATGTTCTTGTCAAGGTTGTTAACACTGACGAAAGAACGTGATAAATATTTTATTATTATTAAATATTTTCGAGTAGCAGCAGAGCTCCTTGTGAATGAGTTCGTCCAGGGAAGTACTGCCACCTTACCCATTTCTGGCGCCAAGCAGTAATGTGAGCATTACTGTGTTCCGGTTTAGAACTGGGACTTGCCAACTAACGTCTCAGGGAGACGGGCGCAGTGGTAGTGCCCCTAAGATCTTTGCGATTATAGCTTTGAGTGGCACTGCAACTGTTATGGATAGGCGTGAGTCGCTTACCACCAGGCGCACGACTTATTCGTCCCGTCACTTGGTATTTATACAAAAAAAAGTTGAACTTTCTAATTTTACTTGTTTTGTTTTGAACAAAATGCCCGAAAATATTTTTCAACATTGTAAATTCCCGTATCGGCTTTTCAAGGCACAAACAAAATTCCATAAGTACACTAAGTATCTGTATTTTTCCCAACAGTCAGTCCCGTTTTCAACAGGCAATGCAAGCCAAAAATTGAAGAGTTATAGAAGACTATCTAACAAAAATCAGCAACGCAAGCGAGAAAGGCGAATGATTGACAATCGCGTCTCGGTCGGCGTTAATGAGTCCAATTCGAAAGTTGACTCGTGAAAGTAACATTTTAACTTTGTCGAATTATAATGTTTGAAAATGGCAGATCGCGCGCTGGTTCCTTATGAACTGTTTTAATAATCTTCGACTAAAAAAGAGAGGAGTTATAAGTGTGAAACCTTCGTCTGGAACGCAGCTCTAGAAAGGATTTATTGATCTCAAAGCGGTGTTTTTATTTGTAAGTCTAAATTAATGTAAGCATTTCAGCAATTTTTTTTTTCCTCTTGTCCGATCAACTTGTGATTTGGTATAATCTGATGACATTAAATTAACATGGTAACTTTGATCGACAGTCTACAAACGATCCAACTTCTCTGGAGAACTAATGTTTGGGTTCTTATTAAATTACTCTTGACAAGTTAGCTTACAGCTGGCGATTTTACTGACATTTGTAATTTGAATTAATTCATACAACATCGGCATCGCCAGCCCGACTTCACCTACTGCCGGGTGCTACTGATGCGTGTCATTCACCAAGATTTTACATTAATCTTCCCCATCTGCGATCCGCGACTTTGAAGATGTCGTTCACCCATATCGCTGCACGACGTCCACGTTTTAGTAACCACCTCTTGGCCAATATTCAGGTGTCGCTTTAGTATATCTATTGTCATCACGCGTCGCTATTTGAGCTCCAACCTTGGACTTTAGTTCATTTTATATTTCGAAACTCGGTTTAAACATTTGGTGTCCAGCATACCACGCTCTACAGCTCTCTTTGCAACTCTTTTTTTTTCTCTATATAATACCAAATGACGGGACGAACATGTCATGCGCCTGGTGGAAAGTGACACGCCTATCCATAACAGTTGTAGTGCCACTCAAAGTAGCATGACGTAAGTTGATAAGTAGCATGTGCCTATAATTTCACCAAAATTTTTATCTATGAAGTAGTGTAAATATAATTCTCCAACTCAGAAGTAGGCATTGAACGGAACGCGTCATGTATGCAGCTGCCAACATCATACGTTTACCTTATACTGCTTATACGTATAAGCACCTTTTGCCATTGGCATCTGCGTATACTATAAAAACGAGTAGCTATAAGATAAATTGGTATATAACTTTAAATAATATTTTTTTTGTTAAATAAGGCAAACCAAGTTACCGATTTTTTTGTTCCAATCGTTTTTGAAGCGTACTCATCACTATACCGATATTAAAATAACCACGCTACCTATCGATTTCAATACCGAAACGGTAATCAATTAAGTACCAACTATAGAGAAATCGATAAAATTATCACATTTATCGCCAAAATAAATTTGTGTTTGTTTGCAACGCCTTACAATACATGTCTAGACTAAACGTTATTATTATTGACCATTATTGTTTGTCTATTAGTGGTTGTAGTAACACTCTATGTGTTTGTGTAATCGCATCACGGTGCACTGCTGTGCACTGAGTCACGGTAATGCACTCCGTTCGAGTAAATTGTATTCAGATTATGCCATGTTAGGTTAGGTTAGGGTGCTTCACGTAGATGTGACTTGCGCTTGGTCTTAAAAGTAATTGTGTCCACACGAAGTTGTAACCTGTTTTACGTTATCATGTGCATTTGTTGTTTAAAACGAGCGCATCGAGACGAGTGTCAATTGCGACACCGCTCATGCAGTCAATAACTAGGTCACACTGACACAACTTACCCGCTTATTAACTGTCACATATTGTATTAATGTCAAGTATACTTTTAGAGCTATGGTGTGGTGGGAGAACGATTGCTTCTCAATCGAGAGGAGCAATCGTTCTCTCAATTCCAATGTCCACATTGGAATCGGAATTTAATTTTTAAGTTACGTTATTTGTCAAATTTTTAATTACACTTGAAATCGTCATATTGATTAAACTCTACCGCTCATTCGTAAGGCAGACTCCCCTCAGAAAAATGAGCAAGATACTCTAGGGGTGGCTCTTTGTAAATATGCATTTGAGTACATTTATCATTACAATATTTAATTTGAACAACTTAGATCGAGACTACCTGCAAGAGCTTAACGGGTCACTATCACGGATCTATGTCATCCAAGTACGCAGAAGCTGTGTAAATAATTTTCAGTTTTTGCTTCACTACACATTACGATTCCGATTGGAATCTTATTGCAGAAGCGTGTGAATTTGAGACTTTATGAGCGCGACTCAAGAACTGCTTGTTTATTTTTATTCCTCGTAGTAATGTGACGTCTGTAACTATTTTTCATTAAAAAATTAATATTTTTCTTAACATAAATAACATTTTCATAAAATGTACTGTAACGCTAGTGTAAGAATGTTAATTTCCTTAAACTTATCTCTCAAAGATACTCTCCCCAGAGTAAATTGCCCTAACCGCACGTTTCCGCAGGACAAAGATTCTATTGATATCGGCGGCATTACCCCAAAGCAAAGTGCCGTATGTCATTAAATGTTTAAAACATCGTGATGAAATCAGCACGTCGATGAAGGTTCACACAACCCTTCGAAAACGTGTCAAATCCCCAACCCGCACTAGGTCGGAGTAGCGGAATAAGCTCCTTCCTTAGAGGAGATCTGTGTTCTGCAATCAGACGCATAATGGGTGAACTTTCGCCTACGTCAAAAGAGGCAAATAATTTGAATCGCAATCTGGAAATCTTGCAGTTACAGACAATGCAGACATCCATTTACAATGTCTACAGTAATTCTACTCTCCCATTAAACGATACAAATCTAATAACAGTTCTCGGAATAGTTAATTCCCAATGCACGAGTTAGTTTTCGACTCTGCCTCTTGCCCCGCGGGATGGGAGTCTGTAAACAGTATGAAGCTTACCCGCAACCGTCAAATACTACTCAGATCTTGTCCTCTTCGAACAGTTATGAAAGTTGACAGTAAGTATAACTTTTAGCAGTGCACCTAAAATCAGCAAAAGTGCCTTCTAGAAACATCTCTCTAAAACACTTAATGCTCACATGCCTATCTACAGACCTGAAAGAAGTTAAACTATTTTATGATTGTTACAATTTTTCTCTTGACGTGGCGTGTAACATACATTGCAAATGTTTAGTAGCTATACCTCTTGCTAACGGTGAACAAAAACACTGTGATGAAACCGGCACGCGAGGAAGGTTCCTAAGCTTTGGACAACTTGTCTCCGCATGGACCAGGATGGCGTACGCGGTGTCTAGGACATGACGATGACGACGAGGAAGTTTTCATTATTACACGTATCAATTCGTATACGTTGCATTGTTGAACACGAGTCTAGCAGGCTGGACTGAGCGACTTTATGTTGTTCAAGTTATTAATCTTCACCCTAATGGTTTTCCTCCTTTACAATTCAAAAAGACTCGGTAGTGTGTAAGGCAACAATAACAGACTATCGCTGTCAGAAGGTGAGCTTGTTAAACCAAATGTACTTCTGTATAATACGTTTATGGTTAAATAGTATACAAGTAGAAAATCCCAGCTTCATTTCAATACAATCCAGTGGCGCGCAAAGGACCAACGCGCGCTGTGTGACAATAAATCGTGGCCATTAATGAACTTCACGCTGTCGTGGCTCTACTAATTGGCAACAGCCTAGGTCGTTACTCCGGCTACGCGGTATTGTGCCACTGACGAAACTTCATATGCGAATTGTTTTAATTTTCATATCACGAATTGTGGTCGAAAATGTAATTTAATTATTGCTACATATAAAAAAATCAGTAGTACATTTCGAATTAACTAAGAGAACATACCCGCATTCGTAATTATCATCATATAATATCATCATCACAAATATAGTACTTCCTTTCACAATAAACTATAATTAATATGTCCGTTAATTTGTGGTAACTGGCGTTCATTAGCTCTTATTACTGCATATTAGCGTTTGATGTCGCAAATCACGCCGTGCCGCGCCGTTTCGCTGCCAATATCGGGGCAATATTAATACGACGTTATTAATTAAGCTGGCAATTCAATATCCGACATTGACCGAACTACGATATTCGAGAATGGGGACATGATAACATTACGTAAAGGCAATTGGTGATTTGAGACACCTCTGGAAGCAAGGAGACTGGGAAAACATAGGAAAATCGTCTATTGTTCAATTGGAGTACCTTTATGTAAACCTACCCCACCTATATCTGCCTTAGTATGTATTGCGCTCTCAATAATAAAGCGCTGTGAGGACAAGCTTATAAAGACAATAAAGAACCGCAGGGGAGAGATGTTTGGTAATCTTATACGTCACTATTGTTTTCCTACAAGTGTTATAGAAGGGAAGAGAGACATTGGAAGGCCGAGACGAAGTTATTTAGATGAGATAAGGGAAACGATAATGTGTCGTATCTACACAGAATGCTCTACCGATAAGAGCCTAGCACTTCTTGCTAAATAATTTTGAAAAACTGATTAACACTGATTAAATAGAAAATAAATAAAATACATGGCACCAGCCGAATGCCATTTTGCGTTTTGTTACATATTGTATTATGTGTCTAAAATCTATTTGATATAACGACGTTATAGCCGCAACCATCGCAAGCAAATTACGTTTTATTTAATACTACACAGTTTTTACAGCAATGAATACAGCACTGAACGTGATCAAAGAACATCTTAATGTTGTTGTCTTAATCAGTCTAGAAACAATTTGTTGTCTGTGCCGTGAACACAGTATCATTATTATATTGACACATATATAATATTGACACATCGTTTGTGAAGTGTACCGACTGTATTTCAATCAAATAAAGCGCCAATTTAAAATGTAGCAACATAAGCTATCACAAATCCGTTCGCATAAAATCGAGCTACGTAGGCGCAACTTGTGCGCGACTCGCGCTCCGAAAACAAAAAGTTCCGGTAGACTTGTTAGTGAACTGTCAGTCGCACTCGCTCAAAGCTGCCGCCGCGCCGCCGCGCCGCGCTGGTGGCCTTTTTCTATGACAGCCGCGTCGTGTTTTACCAGATCTTGTTTTTCTTTTCTTCTTGAGATTTACTTTTACATAATAATCACGGATGCTTTATGTAGTTTTTTGTTGGCGCATAGACACGTTTAATCAGTTTGAAGCATTATATTATTAGCAGTTTGCTGGCATTTTATTTTGTTAATTACTTATTTATTTAAGGAAAGTTGTACTCTTGACCCAAGCTGTCACGCCCCCTAAATCATTACCATGATCATTAACCCATTATGCGGCACCTGGACACAGGTGCTTTTAAAGTAAATGCGGGGTGAGGAGTTGTGAACTTTATTACGATGTTTTCCTTCTCCGTTAGCAAAAGTTATTGCAGCGACATTCTAACTTTGAAATTAAAGTCATGCAACCACGGGATTCGAATCGTCATCATCTAAATTGAGAAGCAACCGCTGTCCAATGGAGCCTCCCTTATATTATCCACTAATTACGGAGCAATCTATACGGTACACGAAGTCGCAAAAAACTTCAGTCAAAGAAATTTACGGCCTCTAAGCGCCCCCTGACACAAACAATATTTCGAAGAAAGTTGTTTTTCTTTATAAATATAAAACAATGAGATATAATTTCTTATTCAACTAAAGAACTAACAGCGACAACAAAAGCTATGGAAAATAAACATGGCATTAGGCTTTTGAGGCACGTAGGTTATGCTTGAAATGATGCTATTACGAGACAGCTGGAGGTAATAGCCTAGCTTCAGTCAGGTGCGGGATTACACTCGGAAATTATATAATAATACATTTCGAGTTGTAGGCTTTCGTGATTGCTACACATTGGAAACGAAACTATGTTTTCACGGTCACGGCTAACTCACCCGTGACTATGGAGACCTGTAACGTGCTCGTGCTAATGTCGGTTGGTTCTTGCGACCGACTTCAAAAAAAAAAGGAGGAGATTCTCAATTCGACTGTGCTTTTTTTGTGAGTATGTTACGCGATAACTCTTTTGAGAACCGATTTTGATGATTCTTTTTTGTCGGAAAGAGGGCACCTCAGTATTGGTCCCATTTAAATTTGAAGAAAATACTCCACCTCCAAGGGTGGCTAACTAGGGGATGAATCCGGTTTCAAGCACTTTCCGGTAACAAATAGATGTAATTCCACGAACTTTTGAGGTAGGTTTTTTTTTACAAAAAGTTATTATTTGAAAAACATTTTAAATGCGATTTAGATTTCATTTGAAAAATAATATTTTTAGTCGCTCAGGAGGTGGGGCTTAAAGGTATTGGGATTTCCCATTCCACCCTTCTTTGAGCTGCAAGCAGGAGAACAGCAGAAGCAAGGGGCAGCCATTCAGGCGTGTCGCTGGGCAGGCCCCAGACCTAATCTGAAAGACCTAACATTTATCGAGTTCTTAGGTTTTTGCGATTGTTACACATAGGAAATGAAACTATTTTTCCGGATTTAAATCGCGTATATTTGTTTTTTCAAACAAACCAACGTTTCGGGGTAGTACAGTCATCAACCAGTTATGTCTAATAATAATGCAAACCACCCTATTTTTTCACTATAGTTACAAAAGTTATTAATTAATTACCTTATTTTTAATTTTACAAAGAAACATTCCAATTTACGCTACATTATCACCTATATATTACCACCTCAGTCAACCGCGACCATTGGACCTGTAAAGTGCTCGATTCATATTCGGGAAAATAGTTTCATTGCCTATATTCGACTATGTTCGAGAATGCTTATATTAGATGCGAATCATATTTCTACTCTAGGAATGAAAGTTTTGATAACTAGCCAAATAGAAACCAAAAGGCGTTAATCTAAATAAATTACCAACAGCACGATACAATACAAACAGCTTAGGAACGCTGTAGAAGGTGTGGTGATATCAAGAGGAAACGGTATAATTGAGGGATCCTCACAACCCTGACAACTGAGGTGTTAATCAGTGAGGAGACAGAACGAATGAGTGAAGGTAGCATTTTTGTTGTCCGAATGGAACGAATGTAAAGCAATGTTGCATATTGCACAGGACTTTACAGCAAACATTGCCATGTTTATAGTCTGCCGACTATAAACATTTGTCTTCGAAACTTCAGCTACAATATTCTCCGCCATTCCTGTTCTCGTGTCAACAGCATCACTCAACTAAGTTTAAGGCGGTATTTGCGCGAGAATTTGCGTCGGTGCAATTCGTCATGTGGACGACAGCGATGCGCGAGCGCGCTAGTTCGAGGTTGCGCATGCGAATTGTGAGACGTGAATTATTGCAACTTTGACTGGCGGATTTGTTTTGAGATTGTTGTTTTACCGTGTTCATGTATAAGAAACAAGAATATACTAATATAAGATATAAGAATACTTATCTCCACAGCTTTGTATTTTCGGAGATACACTATACTATATATACTCGTAAATACACTATATTGAATATTATACGTAATATAATTACGTGAATAACCACGTCGTGTAACACTTTGATTATTAGCTCCAATATAACGTAAGTAATTACTTAAACTTAATGAACACCGTGCGTATATCTACTGCCTCGTCAACCTTGTCCTTAATATGGTTAATACAGTCAAGGCTATACAAATTTGAAAACGACGAAATAACAACAGCATTAGCGACGCGAATAAAGTAAATATAACGGAATCACGCGAAGTGCGAATTTGTAAAGTGAAATGAATTCACCAGTCAGCACTTATGCAGTGCCCTGTATAATAGTTTGAAGTTGATTGGTGGAAGCGCAGCGAGCGAAGCTTTCTTGCCTTTTGCTCAAATTGCATAACCTACGGAACATAAAAGTACAAATCTGCAGA
>NW_020653850.1:368852-441985 GCF_003589595.1 Hyposmocoma kahamanoa
AAAATTACTTGTTTAGGATAGTATAGTACAAATACAATTAGATTACACCTGGAGTCTTATAGTATTATTCTAACATACAGATGAGCTATAAGGGTTACTTTATTATCATTGACGTACGGGTAGAGTTCTTTGTGAAAGAGTTTATCTAGGGAAGTACTACCACCTTATCTATTTTGAAATGTTAGCGTTACTGCGTGCCGGTTTTGAAGGCTAAGTATGCTCGTGAAATTACAGGTACAGAGGATTTGTTAAATTAAGTCTCAAAGTTATATCTTTGTGATTTAAAGCTCTGATTCGAACGACAACTGCCATCGGCAGGCGTTAAAGTCAAAGTCAAATTATAATTTATTCCATAGATACAATTTTTACACTTGAAAACTTGTTTAAGCAACACGCGTCACCAGGCGTACGATCAATTCATCCCGTTACTTTATATAACAAAAACAACCTAAATACAATTCTATCAAATAAAAATAAGTCCGAACTTAATTAATATAACTGAACCAATACCATGTTACAGCCAATAACAGTCAAAGGCGGTAGAGTAGTCAATAAACTGGCTGGGACCACAAATAGACAATATGTATTTACGCAGCAGAAAATCGCCCCTTGGGAATTGCAGCGGTTATTTCGAGTTCAATGTCGTCGAAACGATTTAGATCTGTTATATATTGTAGCTTCCACCAACCAGGTTTTAACATACGTTAGTTATTATTATGAAGATAAAGGTATTTATGAATCTAATAATATCTAATGAGGTATCATTAGAGGATTTGTTACAAACATAACGCTTAGACGAAATTGGTAAATGTAGTAACGGCGTTGCTCAAAAAATGAAGCCTAGTAACATATTTTTTTTATAATATCAAGTGACGGGACGAACAAATCGTGCGCCTGATGGTAAGTTACACGTCTGTTCATAACATTTGCAGTGACACTCGGAGCTTTAAATCGCAAAGACCTGAGGGGCACTGCCTCTGCGTCAGTCACCCTGAGACATAAGTTGACAAGTCCCATGTGCCTGTAATTTTACCAGCACGTTTACCCTTCAAAACCGGAACACAGTAATGCTGACATTACTGTTTGGCGGCAAAAACGGGTAGGGTGGCAGTACTTCTCTGGACGAACTCTTTCACAAGGAGCTCTATTGCTCTACTGCTAAGATAGAGAGAGATGGCAAATAGCTTCTGAATACAAATGAGAGAAATGAGAAAACTGGTTCGTAGCCAACATTTTCTGAGAAACTAGAATTAATACAAAACCTAAACTAGCTCAGCTGTGGTAAAGAAATTAACATTATCTCTGTTTACGACGAAACGTTGTACTTTTTTGCATTATGAAATAAAATGACAAACGGTAACTAAACCAGAGGACAATTATATAGGATTAAATTCTATAGAGAAAAGTAATAGTAATATTAATATTGCGTTTTAAAATACCGGCAACATAGATATGTATAGGATATAGATTTCTTAGGTTTTCATGATTGAAATGAACTGAAACTAAATCGCGTATATTTGCTTTATTTTTCAAACATACCAACGTGTCGATCTCTTTATAGGTGCCATGGACACGATATACATGATTATGAAGAATAGTCGAAAAAACGCATCAACTATCGCAGTCGTTACAAGACGGGGAAAAAACAAGTTCTGCGATTGGTAAATCGTGTTATACGTCAATCAATCGCGGGGCACTAAACGTGACACATCCGATTCACTAGCAAATGCGAACAAGCCTTGCCGGGTCGAAATATTATATTGTTGGTGAAGTGGAATCGACGAAAATCGAGTAAATAAATAGCTGCGAACTACCTTAACTTTAGTAGTACCATTGTAATAGAATAAACCAAAAAGCAAACCCTAATAATTCTAGAGAGATGTTGCTGCCCATACTGGTTTTTTAGCCTTAACCTTAAACGCTGGTTATTTGAGAATGGTTAGTACATATGAATAACGTATTGGTTTTTTTTAATAGTACCAAGTGACGAGATGAACAAGTCGTGCGCCTGATGGTAAGCGACATGCCTGTCCATAACAGTTGCAGTGCCATTCAGATCTTTAAATTGCAAAGATGTGAGTGGTACCGCCACTGCGCCCGTCACCCTGAGACATAAGTTGACAAGTCCCGTGTGCCTGTAATTTCCTGAATAACCTGAACTCTTACCCTTCAAAACCGGAATGCAGTAATGCTCTTACTACAGCATGGCGGCAGAAATAGGTAAGGTAGCTATACTTCTCTGGACGAACTTTTTTACAAGGAGCTCTACTGATACAAAGGAATTGTTAGATAACAATGATTTCTTTCTTTTCTTGCTCGACGGTAGTTGACAGTCCATAGATTGTGAAAGTTGTTGAATTACGTAACCCCAAATAAACCTAACCATGCTGAACAAAGTAATTTCTCAGCTTTAGCTTGACCGACATAGTCTACGTGTGTTGGAATTTATATGAAGAATTCCATTTTCATGACATAATTTACCCAAATTCACGAAGGTCTACACGCAACGGAAAACGTCAACAAGACTTGATTTTAGGCGCTATACGCCTCTCATATTTGCTTTGTTATTATAAGGCGAACGACAGCAGGGTTCCCATACACGACATTGGCCAGAGTTGCGTGAGGTATACTAGTTTCTTTTAATGTAAAATAGTTGAACGCGTGCCCGCAATCCCACATGATGTAAAGCGACAATGACGTCACGCATTTGTCTAGTAAATAACTACTGTAAACTAAATTGTCACTTTCAGGAAACCCAGTTTATTCCACTCCCAACAAAAAGCACTTTGTGCGAAAGGGTAGTATAGTCAATAATATGAGGACGGAATTTCTAGCAGAGTCGAAGGAGAAACAGGGAGGGTAAAACTAAATTACAAGCTTCCTGCGCACACTCTTTCAAATTAAAATACACGTAGAATTAACGTGAACAATAAATACTACGAAAGCGTTATCCAAACTCGAAATATAATTCAGTGTCAGTAAAATAATAATTCGCCGGAGTTCAAAATAATATAACGAATTTGGTATTCAAATATTTGCCAATTATTCATTGAGTTTTGTTTAATTAAAGACACAATTTACAGCTGTATTTACGTGAGGCCAGGAACGGGTTCAGAACGAGCATATTACGGATGTTAAGGATTACATTTCATTTTGTTTAAAAAGCATAACTTTCTTTGTTACTTTTGCTTGATTACTAAATAACTACTTGTAACGTCTATTAAAAAGATATATTTTTATTAAATGTTTTACTAAATAATGAATTTTGAATAATACAACTTTTTTACATTGTCTCGGGTCTGAGTGTTTGTGGTACCGTCGTTGTTTCCGATTTCCATGACACAAGTGCTTTAGCAATTTACTTTGGAATCAGAGCAACGTATGTGATGTTGTCTAATATTTATTTATAATTTATTATTGCTGAGGGTGAACGGAAATATCGTGACGACACCTGCACGGCGTCGAAGAAGATTCACAACTCTAAAAAAAACCTATGTTGTCCACTACTCGCATTAGACTTGTGTCCAGCCGTAAGAACTATAATGGTAGTTGATGATAATCAGTATTTAAAAATAATTTGTATTGTTGCCTTAACAAAAACAATTTTATTTCAACTTGATCCAGCCCTGTGCACGTAATCCTCTTAGTTCGCATATTTGGAGCATCTCTGGCGCTCTCGCCGATTGTTTCGAGTAAATAATACGCTGTTAGTGCATCGTCTTTCATTAAAAGTAAGCATTAAATGGCAGCGCGAATTTTGTCAAAGCGAGCACACTGCAGCTGCTGTTATCATTTATCGGGAATTATTTTAGAAAATGACGGTAATATCCGTTTAAAGAAATTCTAAATCTGTTTATTTCACTGGTAAGCAAAATACATTCGAAATCGTCATATTGATTAAACTCTACTAGGATGATCGTACCAATGCAATGACTGACATTTTAAGGGAAGTGTCTTTAAATTTAAATAACTTTTTTGTTTTCAAATATGTATCAAAAGTGATCTAATTTACTTGACAGATATAATACTCAAGAAAGATTAAGCTGTAGTGTGTTTCGTAAAAAAAAGCTTATATTTAACTGTAAGTAATCGACACTTACCAAACGTGTTACTATGATAAAAAGTTTTGTTCTAAATCTTATAAGAAATTAATTTAAAGAAAATGTCGTACAGTGGAGAATGCCGGTTACTTGGGTGCCACAACCCTATTTGTAATGCAGATTTTTAAGAATCACTCTTTGTAAATATCATAGACAGAAACAGCCTAAGGTACTAAACGGATTACACCCGTGGATTTTGTCGTCCAAGTTTGCAGAAGCTGAATAATAAGAATCTTTTTGTTTGAAGATTTTGTGAGAGAGGTTTACGAAGCTGCTTTGTATAACTGTGAAACATTTATTATTTTAATGAAAATGGTTTATTCGTTTGAGCGACTTGTTATCTACAAAGTAATATATTTGGTCGATGGCTGGTTGGTGTATTGTATTTTTTTTATAATACCAAGTGACGGGACTAAGAGGTCATGCTCAAATGCTACTAAAATAATTTTTTTATCTACACATCATAAACTTTCTATAATGTGTTCAAAAACCGCAAATTATGACCAGCGTACAGGTAAACTGTTTTGTTAGAGCAAATTTCTTATCTGTGACAATGTTATTATTGCTTCTTAATAACATCGAATTCGATGTATTCGATGTTATTAATACATTCAAATTTCGAACATATCTGAAAAATAAAACAATTTGATTGGACCTCAATTCTAATATCAGTCGAGATGAAGTTTTATTCGAAATGAAATGTCAATAGCAAACAATTTTGACAACTTCACACGTTATTTGATATCGAACGATATGCTAGTTGGGGCTGATTTTAATTTGTCTATGGATTAAAATAAAACTACGGTTGTGTGACATGCGTGAGAAAAATTTTTATTTGCCGCCATTTCGCCAGTCGTAAGATGCGGTTCCTGAACACATCACAGAGAGCTTATAATATGTGTGTAGACAAAGCAGTGTATGTAACTATAGATAATTAGGTATTAAAATACGAGTGAGGGTTTATGCCGACAGATTTAAACGAGCCGACAGACGAGTTTCATAAAAACACCTCACGAGTTTCATTATGTAACAGTCACATAAACTACCTACTATTATAGACTTCCTCAACTTATTATATTTCATATTATGGAGAATGTGCGAGGGAATCGCACAACTTATGTCCGCCTTATCATCGGGGGACCAGACGTAGGTTGGGTTTTCACACCAGCTTGTGGATATTCCAAGGATTCGCACGATTTATATGGTGAACGACTATGGAGTGGAATTCCCTGCCCTCATACTTGTTCCCGATGTAACTTGGACCTTTTCAAGGCGAGAGTGAATAGGCATTTTTAGGTGTACATGCTCCATCGTTACTTCCATCAGGTGAGATGGAGGTCAAATGCGAACTAACAAACAATGTCCTGCTTCCAAGCACAGGTCTTCTTCTTCTTCAAAGAAAAGGTTAGATGTTCGCATCATGGAGCTGTGTGGGTTGGAGACTTCACACATTTCAATAACAACCTTTCATACTTGAATTCTCGTATGTATATTGAAATCGGAATACCTATTTTATTTACATGTGCAAGCCGATTACGAGTTTCACAACACGCGGCGGGCGCACTGACAAATTGATTGCGACTTGTTTGTCGCTCATCGTGTTCACCGTAAATTCGTGTGTTTAAACATATTTTGTGCATTCGTTTCGTGTCCGCCAACAATTACTGTTTCCACGTGAACGCTACATGTGTATAACTTCAGTTACTAAGCCAGAGTGGTAGGCTCAAGCGCCCTAATGACCTGGAACACTCGTGACGTCATTAAGAGGACAGTCCCGCGTGCGCGCTGCATACAAACGAAGCTTGGCCCTATTCAGGATATTAATCTAATCAAACTCAACGGCATTCCGGCAACAAAACTATGGGAACTAATACCGAGAGTCGCGGTTTGCCAGTTCAAACTAAAACTCAAATAAAACTTTACTGCATAAGTAAGCAAAGTACACTTGGGTACGTCATATTGACTAAACTTGACTACTCATTTGTAAGGCAGGTTCCCTTGAGAGGAATGAGTAAGATACTCTAGGGTTTGCTGCATGCAAATAAATATGTGTTCACATTTATCACTTACAATGTTTATTTCAAATATCATAGTTCGAGACAACTAGAGCTGAATGGGTGACTATCATGGATTTTTGTCATCGAAGTACACAGAAGCTGTATAATAAATAAGATTTAGTATAAAGCTTTTGTTTCACTATACTGTTAAATTTCGTAAATTGCAATTTTTGAGAATGTACTATTATTAGTTCATTTAATACTAGTTAATTTTCATACATTAATATCTATTTATACTCACGCTATTGCATAATAATTGCTGTAGGCATAGACCATCTATCGATCGCTGCGTCGCAAGATTCTTGCAAACCTTTATTGTTTCTCTTGCATTCAGATCTCTATCTAATTGTTCTCAGTACTCTCTAGCCTTTTAAAGAAAATTCTCGATTTGTTCTGAAAATATTCGTCAGAACCTTCCTCTTCCAATATTGCCTGTCACGTTGGCTCTATATTTCTATCAATCGTTTTTGCTCCACTTTCATTCATCCGCTCTGTGTGCTAAACCCGCTTAACGTATGTTGAGCGGGTTCTCTTCTTTTCTTTATTTTTGTCACTACGTCCCCTTACAAAGCACATCGCTCGCGAACTAGAGCACTATGTCATATAACCGCACATTACTTTTTTGAGGATGTAATTTCTACTGCATTCACTTCTTCATTCATAAGCTTCTTCTGTTATACCCAACACACACTCACACACGTCAGTGATGGAACCAAAGCGCCAATTTCCCTACCCAGCTTAATGTAGAACATTCAATAAAACACAAAATATTTTACACACATTTGACAATACCGTGCCACGTGAAAATAATGTACATTTACTTTGTATAGACATTAACAACGAAATGCCTAACGACACACGCGGCGGCACCGTCTTTTATATTATTATAATATTGTTTTATAAGAGAAGTTTGAGTGGCTAAGTGACTAGACTTCTGTCACGGTATACCTATCAACATTTCATTAGTCGGCACGTTTCTTGTTGGCATAACTGGCTGTTTTCCTCCAGTGTTGTTCTGAGCGGGCGCGTTTCCGGCCCCTTCGCCCTCTCGCCTCCAGAAGGAAGGAAGGGATAGGAGGGATTGGTACCAACCGCAGTAATCGACGAGGGCCAGTGCAAATGAGATGCAATTGTTACGCAAATCTTTTACATAGAGATAATTTTTAAATAAGTTTTCAACTTCCAAGAACGCATTTGTTTACTTTTTAACTTTTTTGGGTAACAAGTCGTCGAGACGACCCTAGATCTCTTTAGATGGATGCGAAGGATTACCCACTCTTGTCAGATATAAATGGAGCTGGGTCGTTACAAATGTTTTATTATACTACGTTAAGAGAGTATATTATGTAAGTTATAAAAATTTTGCTATGCCTGCATGTAAGACAAGACTCGGTCTACATTCTCCTGTGTATAGAATGTGTAGTGACTATAATTGTATTCGAAATGTTTTCGATATTTTCGGTAGTTCTTTTTCCTCAGCCCACCGGTGTTTCGTAAAATTTATTCAAAAATGTAAATTATCAAAAATTTTTTTTACGCATCCTTTATAAACAGAAATTGGGCTATCCGAGTCGAAATTAGTTCGTAAGAATTTAATGAAAATTATATTATGCACGTTGTGCTTGCGTCTAGTAGGTTCCATTATATTCGAATTGTATTTAAGCATGTTTATAGTTAAGACTAATAACTATGTAAACAGTTTTGAAAGCCAAATAAAAAAGTGCACTTTCAACCAATTTCAAGCTTTCAATCAGAAGCATTAATTAAAAATAAAAATCCATACCCATGTTTATTATGACATACATTCCAAATAGTTCTACGTAACAGTGGCGAAGAGTACATATTTAAATAAGGTAGAAGGTACCATGTAGACGGTACGCAGCAATGCAAGGCATTTTCCAAACAATATCTGCTACTAAGTTGGAAAATAAATTTCTCATGCAAGTCAAAGGCGATCGTTTTATATGGAGTCTTAACCACTGTTAAATACAACTTCCAGAGATGTGAGATTTCTCTACAACTGAAATAGAAAACATACATAAAGTCTTATGGTATTGTGTGTAAAAGTTGAGTACGTTGAGCGTATTCTAGTTGCCTCTTGAGTTCACTTATATTCCTGCTGGACGAAAGAGCCCAAGAGAGCCGCGTGTGTCTTATGATAGATTATCAGCCACACTACCAATAAGAGCACACGCAAGGCTCTCTCGATGACTCTTACTTCTTCTTCATCTTGTTTTCTTGATGCTTCTCGGATGTTTTCTTATGCGATTTTTTCTCATTTACCAAGATTTCGAAAAATCCACTGTATTTAATTAGTACTTAAATGTTGAACGGAACTGTTTTAATTAAACTACGTAATAATCGTCCAATCTAGGGCAAGTACAAAAAGCAGGTAGCGATTGTAGACTGAGTCAATCTGTAATGGTCAGCTCCAGTCGGTTTGAGTCTGGTTGACCCGGTGCTGCGTGTAAAATTTATAAGCGAGAAGAAGCAAGGGCGCCTTACACAAAACGAAACAAGTTTCAAGTAGAAATAACCAGATGCTTTATTTTAAATTTACTGTTATTACATGTTACCTATGTTACGGTTAAATGTAAGGGTACAGTATGGAGAACTAGTCTTTTACTTCCCCGAGTTTACATTAGGAGTGTACAGATATGCTTACTGCCTTATCAGTTACATATAAAAGGTTAACTTTAAGTATACTTAGAGCTAATACACTACACTAAGAGTTTTTGAAAGTACATGAGTGGCACATGGACACATCACTTATACCTCACTGACCTGCAGGTTACCGGATGCACTTTTAGGTTACATACCAGACCCACTGCGAAGACAGCGTAGTTTCTACAGGAGTAACGCAGTTATATGTACATGCCGACCACCCGTGGAGCTTATAACACGTGGTCGGGCACAGCCGAACAAAAGTTACAGCGCATTTGTCTCAGCCATTCAGTTGATGGCGAGATTTGAAATCACAAGTAACAAAAAAAAACCCTGCAACAATACAGATTGTTACAGTACATTGAAGTAAATGATGAAACACCTAGCGAAGGAAAGAATCCAGAGGTCAACTCACCATGCGGTCCGGTGACACGGGTTTTACATCTGGTACAGGGTTCGGAGACCCATAATTACGGCATCTGGCTATTCCTGGTTTTCCTTGTAAAAAAAGGCATTGGGGGACTATGCCCCCAATGGGATAAATCACCGCAGAACATGTAGAAATCAGGAACACCTTGAGAGCCGACGTGTCGAACAGAAAAGACCCGCTCCAGCCGAATTCCTCCTAAAGAGATGTTACCCGCGAACAACGCCAAAGACAATCTTTCGAGTCATCCAGATGAAGCTCCCAAGTCTTATCACCTAAAGTCGCTAGAATACATGGCAATTCCAGGTTTACGTATATTACTTTATAGAAAGTACTTGGCAAACTAATTGGCAGCGTTCGACATGGAAATAATAAAGAAAAGCTATAATTTACAAGAAGCTCGACAACAGAAGTAAAATGGAGTTTATTGGTACGCAGCACTAGTATTCTGCGTTACCATAAAAGAAAATTGATTCGCTCTGGGCCTTTTGGAGGGAAAAGTGTAGTTTTTATTTTGACTTTCAATTATTTTGTGAAATCTAGTCTAAAGTGGAATAGGATAGTGCTATTGTGCCTTAATCGAAGATTTAAACGCGAAATTATACGAATCTCGAACTAAATTATCGGCCCGTTCTAAGGAATCCGGAGTCAATCCAAGCACGCCGCCTCAAATTGCCTATCCTCTTTGTGGCGGCCATATTTACAGAAACATAAGTAAACGAAGACATGGCTCAAAGGACTTGTATCCAAGCCAAAATTATTAATAAAAAAATTTAAAGAAAATTAGCCAGAGTTGGTGTTTTCAAAAATACGTCAAACTAAAGGGACCCATTCACGATATTGATTTTATAAAAAAATCGTTCACCAACAAGTAATATACATGTGAATGGTTTAAATAATAGATTACACCAACACTTAAGAGTTTCAACTAATTTACTAAATATTTTTAAACTATAACGTCAAAGTGACATTTCGTACACGAATGGTGAAAAATATCAAGGAGCGACGATAAATTTTGATTTTGTTTTGTATTTAGGAGATCTAAAAAAAATGTGTTACAAATAAATCAAAAATGTTTCCGATCAACTAAATGCCACTTACATTAAATACAAAGATGGCGAGCTCTCAAATAAACGCAATCCAATAATGACAATGAAAACCAATAAACGCGTTTTCCCCATTTCCACAAGCCGAATGCCGATGAAATGGTTTGTCATTATGGCAGACGCCACGGCGTTAGAGCTGATAAAAAGTAGTAAAAGTGTCTAGTTCGCAGATGAACTAATACGGCAATAAATCCCCCTTCGACCTTCGACTTGGGTTAGGGGAAATAGTTCCAAAATGCGATGTGAACAGGATAAGTGTTTGGCATTTATACGAATAATTCGAATAATAGAACGCTAAAATTTGAAATTGGTACAAAAATAATAGAATTCCAGAAACCGTTAAAATTTTGTTAAATATCTTGTTATCATTCCCTACATAAATAACCTTTCTAGTTGAAAGTAATTTGCTCACAAAACACGACAATATAGTAGTTTCACGGAAAACAACTCTCCCTTGCAATATCCGGTAAATGGTACAACACTAACAGAGCGACTGGCGTGAGGATGCCGCCACAGGACTGACAGATTGGATTTTGGCTGTTGGACAGATTTAACCCAAATATCAGCCACAGATTTAGCTACAACACTGGCAACTTTTTTTATCAGCTGATTTCAACGATGTGGAAATGACGTAAGGAAGTATTTTTATCAACTTTAGCGATGGCCAACCGCACATTTTCGGTACACAATTATTCGTGGACTGTTGACACAAACTCGAGTTAAGCGTAAATGTTTTCAGCACTAGATTTAGCATAATCGCTCTTTTGTCAAATTCAACGGCAACCCACATAAACTATAATTAAATACGTATCTCATGTAAAGACGTCTATCTATGATCAAGCAGAAGAGGTGTCATCATACTGCTGCGTACTGCATCTCCAGCCACTCGAACGCTCCTCGAGTCCTCCGTCACTGCGTTGCCACGTTATGGCTATGGATTCAGCTCCAATCAAATCAACAATTAATTAATTATTCGAACTCATTTACGGAAATTTGCAGTAGCGCGACTAATCTCGAATTAAACAATGTATTGTCGATAAGTAGCTGGTGCTAACAATAGTGATAATTCACTAATTTGTACAATCTACACGTGAGTACTGGAATTAAAGTGGTGGGTTTAAAACACCGCTCTGTTCTTCGAAATTATATTTTTGTATTTATAAAGTCAAATTAGAGATTCGTTTACGTTGAAAAGTATTTGGTCACTGATATTGTGATTCTATTGCTACATTCGGCCAGGTGGCGCGACAGTGCATTAGGTTCGTGGCGCCACAGGTGATGGATGACCCCAACCTCATCACAAAGCTAAAGTATTCAGTTATACGGGAATACTTGGGTTTCGGTACTTCATTTGTGGCTGTGTTAGAGGACATTACTTTTTGTATTCATTATTTTCCAATTGCGTTCACATTTGTTGAGTACCTATTATAAAATAAACGAGGAGTTTATTACTGAAATTTTACTTTAGATGCAATTTTATCTTTTTAACACGTTTGTATCGAAAGCGTCCAGTCATAGTGCGTGTTGTCTGTTTTGCATTTGCGCAAATATTAATCACCAGAAATAAAAGGTATCTCGGGGGGCTCTTGCAGGATAAACTTACTAATATTTGTAGGTGCGAAAACGAAAACGTTATTTTCTATAAAGTAACATAACAAAAAGTCCAATAAAAAATAAGATCACAGTTTCTTCGAATGAAATTCTTCTACGCCGTGAAATTCGTTATCTAATAAAAAGAGTTTCAGCCGGGTGTAAAATATTTCGCCGCCTTTTTATACTTTTAAACTTTTTTTTTTTAAATGTAAGTGCGCATTTGACCTCCATCTCAACAAAACATAAAGTATTGAGTCTTAAAATGTTAAGGTAAGCGCTACTACCTAAGATGCATAAAATATAAAAAAGAAATGCAAAACTATGTAAACAACATTTTAGTAATGTACAATTAAAATTCATTGACAATTATGAAAATTGGTGAAAACAGTGAACTGTCGTTAAAAGATAACAAATCGGCGGTTTCTTAATGGTACACGTTGGGATTCGTTAGTGACAAGACGGACAAGTCGTGCGCCAGATGGTAAGCCACACGCCTGTCCATAACAGTGCCACTCAGAGTTTTAAATCGCAAAGATGAGGGGCACTGCCGCTGCGCCCGTCATCCTGAGACAGGTTGAAAAGTCTCATGCGCCTGTAATTTCACCAGCAAACTTACCTTGAAAGCCGAAATGCAGAAATGCTCACATTACTGCTTGGCGGCAGAAACAGATAAGGAACTTCTCTGGACGGATTCTTTCACAAGGAGCTCTACTGCTTCAAATTCGTGACTAAATGTCAAAGTATTGGATTCGTGGAATTTGTTTTAAAAGTAAATAACTCTATACAAACTTGATAATAAAAACGAATTTGTAGTTTCCTAAAGAGTCTAAATAAACTCAAATGGCTTTGGGTGGTTCCGTATCACAGTGGAAGTGTTGAATCAATCACTATGGACCAAATATATAGTAAAATTGAGGCGTTGCACTGAGTACCTACTTTACGATGTGACAACACGATTCCTAGAAAGCAAAATTAACCTTAGTTAAGTACTGTAGTCTAGGCTCTACTCTATGAGTAGAATCACTGGCTGAATATAGGTAGTGATTATAGTTTTATATTTAGAATGTTGAGGATTGAAATAAGAAAACAGAAGATCTTGATATATTAAGATTATTGATTTGTAGGTGAAAATATATAAAATGTTGAAATAAACCAGAGTTCTTAAGATGATCCCGGTTTATATTATTAGAAGTACCTCTCGCTACGCAATCTGAGTTACCCCTCATTACAGTACCGACTCCTAAGGCACCTTATCTACTAAAACGGAGCCGAAAAGTACGGAGAAGAACTTGATATTTTCACGCCGCCGTGTAGCATACTAAGTGACTCAAACGTTAAAGTCTATTAAATAAACTTCCACTGGACGGGAAGAAGCTTAATTAAACCGTTTCGGTTCTCAGTAAGTTCTAATATCGCTGAGCTTGTTGATATTTAACGTAGAAATCGTAATTCCGCGACATTAATCTTAGTTCAGATCAAAGCAAGCGCAGGTTAAACGAACCTGGGACTACATGAGGCGGCCGGATATTAAATACGTATAACAAGGTTTAAAAACAACAATTTCCGGTTGAGAGCGCATGCGGTGCTTCCGGCAAACGACTTCCGATGCCAGCATATCTAATATCTAAAGGAAACATTATTATTACGCAGCAAACAACATTTTAAAGGGATATTAAAATTTAGTACTTCATAAAAGATGTAAGCGGTGTGCCGAATTTAATCAGTACTTGCGTTGATTATATTTCTGTTCTGACTGCGTTAACGATTTTAACTTATTTCTGTAATTGAAAACGTTTTTATATGAAACTATATTCTTCGTCGTATGGTTTAATTAATATCTTACTAAAATATCTTTCTGTTCATGTTAAAAGTATCAAAATCAGTACCCAAAATGCCGCCGAAGCATCGCCATCTGTACTCTTGGGCCCTAAAAATCGTTACGCTCCACTGCTGTTCACTAATGTTTTTAATTGAGTACGAAATGTAACAAAAAACCTATATATGTATATAATATGAGCCCGGGAAAATCTTCAGAATTCAGAAATTTCCTAAAACGTTATACTACATTATAGGTACCGCAAATTACCTGAATGTTAACTAAAAGGACTGCTTTCTATAAAAATAAGCATTAAATTGAATAAAGATTACGTTAACACAACAAAGTAAACGAATACGCGTGAACATTATCGGCGTATCATATTAAAACCTATATAAATGAATAGGTTATAATATTGTGAGCAATTATTTTCCTAATAATGAATTGACAAACGATGTATCAAGCGTGCTGTTTCTTGAAAGCTAATTCTCAACCTAACCCAATAAATCTGTTTCTTTTCGTTCCTTACAAAAGCTATTATCATAAGTGGTACATTGTTGTTCATTTACTTACAAATTAGAACATCATCCGGTTTCTTATCCGACATCTTTTAATTGGACTCACGCCCCGTGTTGAGGAGATTTAATTTAGACTGAACATTATCACCCATAACTATAGTGTTGATTCTACATGTAGTATTAAATTATTAATAGAATTTAACATTAAGGGCCACGGTTTGAATCCCTCAGACGATGTACCTATGATTTCAATTTATAATTAAGTAGTACATTTGTTAATGTTTAGTAGCAAATACTTCTCTTAAAAGTGAGGGAACACATAATAATGAAACTTACATGTCGAAGACGAGATTTCCAGCAAATAGGTTGAATGATGGGTTGTTGTTTATGACGATAATATTAAACGACGTTATTTTAGAATTCAGATATAACTTGCTCGCCCTTACTCAAACGGCTGATGAAACGGGTTTGGGATGAAGTTAAATATACTTTTAGTTTCTAATAATGAACTTCAAAAATATGTTTTATTGCGTAATTATTGTTTAGTGACATCAAAGACAAATTTATACTTTTTTTGTGATATCAAGCGACGAGACGACAAATCGTGCCCCTGATTGTAAGCCACTATCCACAACGGTTGCAGTGCTATTCAGTGCTTTAAATAGCAAAGTTCTTAGAGGCACTGCGACAATGTCGATAAATATGCGACTTATGCGTCACAGTAAAGCAATGCCCACATTACTGCTGGGCGATATAAATATTGTATAAACTGCTGAATGGTATCCACGAAGACCAATCTGAAAACGTTGCATTAGAAATCAACATTTACATGTATTATGCTCGATGGTCATGGCTGAAAATGAATGCCTCTGCTTTTGGGCAAAGCCTGCACTGCGCTATGATCTATTTGGCCTAGGGCAGTACACACGTGTTGTTGTTTTCTTTATTACTTTGGTTATCTTAGGCATTTTCTTTCTTTATTGTTTTGTATTTTTGCGTGTGCTTGTGGCAAGTCAGTAAACGTATCATCAAACGAATCCGTCTGTATCGTTCGCCTAAACGACAATCGACGATCGATGCTGTTTCCTCGCTATTTCGTGCACGCACCCGCCACACAACGTATGTATCGATTTGTGGTTGCCCATTCTGAATGATTCATAACCCATTCTATCCGATTGCTCAATCCGCGAAACAGAAGCTCCTAAGCTCGTAAGCAATTCAGGGAAATTGAAATATGTTATCTTTATTTTCTCATTTCATATATATTATAATACATTATTACCTTTCCTTTGGGATGTTTAAACAGACTTTTACATTTTATTGTACTTTACCCAGGATTTACTGACTCATGTGCTAGAGATATATATATATATATATATATATATATATATCTCTATATATATATATATATATATAAATGTGTGTATGTATTTTTAATCAATAGAAAGTTGCACTTGCGATTTCAATTCTATTCACTTACGAAAAGAACAGTGGAAAGTGTTATAAAACCCAGCATGCGACTGGACAGTATTTACCTCAAATAAATACAGTTGTATTTCTTTACTCTACTAATGTGCTGACAAAGAAAACAACGGGACTTTAAAGTGCATGTTCCCCGATGAGAGGCAGGAGGAAGTAATAGATCGTATATAATTAAGAAGGCAAACCTTACAATACGTTTTTTATTACTTATTATAGACTCATGTTTGTCCACCGTTTTACATGCTGACAAAGATAAAGAGGGATCTAGAATGGTACACAGTCACCCCACAAGTCTTATGGTGTATCATATTTCAGTAAATAAAAGAAAAATGTCCAAAACTTCCATCTTCCAGAAACTCACTAACAGTGCAACTGTTTCAGACCCCCCAACTCCCCGCCCGACCGTGACATAGAATCACGGGCGAAGGGAGCGGTTGCGACGCTCGAGGGGTCACCGGGTCAGGGTTACGTTTTGACACGCGAACTGTTGAATGTTGTTTCTTGAATGGACATTATAGGAGAGCATTGTTATGTCTGAATACAGATGGTTCGAGTGTATCATTTCCTCTACTCTATTTTTCATGAATTATTCAACCCAGTGGATTCGCCGTTCACGTCCGTTCTTTTCGCAAAAAAAAAGATGAATCGCAAATTTTTTATGTGATCCATTCGACTAGATTTAGTCTACAATTCAACATGCTTACTATCGAGTCACAATAAATGATTTAAAATGTAATTTATATCTGGCACTATTTTTCTTAACGTACATTATTGCAGAGGTCGGGAAGTAAGGGATTGCTGGACGAGTACGAGTTAGCGCCTTAGCTTAGGGTTTTTCAACAAGAACTTTGTTTTGCAAATCAAAATAAAACACCAAATTTAGATGACAATGATAAAAATTTTTATTCTATTAAAAAAGTAAGGTTTGGCAATAATGAATGAAAAATGATACCTGGTGAAATGTCCACCACGACCACAGTTACAGATGTCGATTCTTTAATCAAAGTTTTTAATCACTTTTGTCATAATGGTGGGTCTATTTCGTTAATCACTTCACGAATTTTGAGTTTTAAGGCTGCAATCGATTCGATTGGCTCCGTATAGACTCTGTCTTTAACATAACCCTATAAAAAATAATCCAGCGGTGTTAAATCACATGATCGAGGTGGCCACTTAACGGCTGAATTTCGTGAAATTATGAGATCGGGAAATTCGGTTTGCAATAAATTCATTGTTTCGGTGGATGTGTGACTTGTACTGTTGGCCTTGGGTCGTTTATTTCGAAAATTCGGCTGGTAATGCAGTTATGGTCAACAGACTACGCTATCCAGAGATGTTAACAACTCAATTTTGGCCTATTATTGATGATATGGATATCACTAACACGTGGTTTCAACAAGACTTTAAATAATATTTGAAACTGGCTAATATTGCCTCTATTTTCGTCATCGCTCATTTGACTAGAACTTATTTTCACGGCGAAAATGCAGAAAAAGACGAAAAAAGTAATTAATAAAATCTATGCGAAACAAGTTTTATAACCGTAGTTATTACACATCTATGGCGTACTTAGCTGACAAAAATCGATGGTAGTTTGCACTGCGTTTAGGTCATTCAGGTTTAAATAAATATAGTAAATGATAAATATCAACACTTGTCTCTTTGCAAATGCCACTTCTGGAGTTTCTTATTGTTATTCTTCTCAGGGGAATCTACCTTGACGAAGGAGTAGTAGAGATTAATGTGCGCGACGATTTCAATTATTATTTGCTTACTTAAGAAATAAAAACAAATTTGAGTTTTGAGAAACGGCACATTATGTTCTATAAGCCCTTTGTATCAGCTTCCGTGCACTTGCTATACTACCATTTTCTGTATCTTTTGTAAACGGTTAATTAACTTAAATTGGAGAAACAAACTGCATTATTATATAAAAACTAAACATTTTTTTCACACAAACATAATTTTTTATGAGTTTACTTTCAATGTCATATCCTAAAAACTTTTCCTATGGATCCTATCGATTTCTATTTTTATGGAAGCTCAATGAAAGGAATCCAATTATGAATTGAAAGAATTTACCAATAACTAATATTTACTTTTTCAATTCAAATTCTAAGAGTTTCAATTTGCTGAAATCGTACAGGACGCGGAAGGCGGTAACACCGGGTAAAGTACCGGATCCCAGCGCAGTAGAGGGGATAATTTCAGTCTAGGGAGATGATCCCGTATCGGCGAATGCAGTTGCAACCCCCGCGGGAAGTAACATCCCCGACAACGAAAATGTAGTAAACTAGCTAGGAAAATAACAAAAACTTAGCCAGTGAAACAAGACTGAAGTCCGATTTCATGAAAGAGAAAATAGTGATGATCGTTTTTGTTGATTGCTTACGTATAATTGGATCAAGTGCTAGAATTGTCAACAGGAAAATGTCCATTACTAAACAATAAACATAAGCCATCCTTGTAGAATGGTATGACGTATGAAATATGGCCGCCAATCCAACGACAGCTGTTCTACATTCTGCTCTATTTCAGAAATATCAGACATAATACATAGTAACAGATATTTTTATTCGAGTAATCATCCTGAATCCATCACAAACAACAATTCAATTACAAATGATTGGAATAACAACAAAACAGAAATAGAATCAAGGAAACTCGTTAAATTGGTTATTTAGGCAACAGGAGCCGAAGCAAAAGTTGTTGGGGAAAATAACTCACGTCCATATAACTTTAGCTTTTGCCCCGGGAGTACTTAGGACTTGTGCTTGGCAGCGGCTCTGACTAATGGAGAACGAATTGTAGATATACTTTACAAATTGCTGACATTGAGGCAAAATGTTGTTTAATCTGCGAGTTTTAAATGTCCTACGCATTTAATGTTGTGGTCGACGTGCAATCCTAAAAACTCATCTTCAACCTACTATACGTCTTATTGCTGATTACGAAGTTTCTCTAATGCGAGTTGACGATTTCACACGTTTTCCAAAAATTGTGAAACTTCTCCCACGTGCAGGTTTCATCGCGATGTTTTCTTAGAAAAATTGCTACGACACACGTAAATGTATGTTATTTAGAAATTAAAGCCCTAGGTGCATGCCGCTACAAGAATTGGAACCGTCGACCTCTCAAGTGAGTAGCAACCGAAACTATCACTGATCACATATAAAGTAACAATATATAAAATTTCAAATTCCATTTGACGGTTGGGCGTTGTTGTTTTTTTTGTTATTAAAGCAATACTTATTATTATTAACGAATAGTAAATTTTTTACTATTGTAATTTTGATCTTTGTATTTCAATGTTCTAATTTCGAATACTTTGACATGCTGTGGCGATTTTTACTACAATGTAATATTGTCCTACTAATCAAGAAACATTTTCTAGATTAAACGAAATCATCGGATAAAAATGAAAGCTATTTTTCGTGACGATCGCAGTATGGTTGTGTAAAGGTTTTTACGAGATTTATGAAGGCCGACGTTAGATGATTCAATTAACTTGTCGATAGCGCTGGCATCTTTTGCTTTATGTACTTTTATTCCGAGCAATATCGATATCGGCATCGCGCTTCTAGCTCTATGTATTGGCAAAACGCTTTTTTATTTAACGCCTTGTTGATGCGATTGGGTGCTTTTTATCGTGTTTGGATTTCCTGTGATTTATTGTGTTGCGTGTTTTTTTTACAATTGACACACGTCATGGGCGGCTTTTGCCCTATAATATTAAAATAAATGAGCCATGGATACCTTCAGGTTGATCGTGAAAAGGAATGCCCTGAACTATTCATAGAACCCTTTTCTTTATAAAAGCATACTTTATCGAAAGTGTTATTACACGACAAGTAGGACGTTACATGGTTTGGCCCTCCGTAAGGAGCGCATACGCGAAATTCAAGTCGATTTCAGAGGAAATAAAGTCTAAGATACCCTTATAACTAATATCAGGCGAAGTCTTTTAAACGTATGACGATAGCGTCTAATCTGATGTGCTTGGTCCCCGTTGGACCCCTAAGGGCTAAAGGGGCTGTTGTTATTAAAGTGGAACCTTCGACCCGTTCTGCGGCCGTACGCCGTAAATCAGGCTCCGCGTATCGGTAATGTACACTCGCGGATCGTAAATTTTGCAACATTGGAACGGGATTTTTTCTGTTATTTTTTACATACATTAATTCTTTCACAAAATTTGTATATTTTGGTATGCTTTGTGATAGTGCCAGCAGTAGCATTGTTTTAGTTCTGAATCGTTACAATCAAAACGTAAATACGTATTTACGTTTTGTTGCTACGGACGTGTTTTCTTACATATTCAAATCGAATCAAATGTCTTCATATCGTAAGTAAATAAAGTACATTTAAAAACGATACATCAATTGAAATGAATTCTCACTTGCAGGTCAAATTCACCTGCGAAGAATGATTGGTTTCCCTTTTTTAATATCATCACACACATTTAATAGCTGGAAGTACCATCTATATAATTGTTGGTTATATAATAAGCATTCTTTTATTAATTTATTTATTACATGGCGAATAAAATAGATAACAATCAAATTACATTGACAAGAGTTTAAATATGAAATAAGTTCTGTACCATATCGTAACCCTACTTACGTTGACACATCATTCAAAAGCAACAAGAAAGATCTCCTGTTCTTCATTATATTCATGTTTTCTTAATAGTACATTTTTAACAAGAGCTTTGACCGATTTTTCTGATAAATTTTGCATTTTATTATAAAAACGTATGCAGTATCCCCCAAATGACGAACTAAGTTTACTACGTATGAGCAAAGAGGGGCGCAAGTTTATATTTGTTGCTAAGGTTATGGTTACGCCTTTTACTGTTTTTCAGAAATAAAGCTACATTTTTACGAACACGCGTAATATTTTGGAATATAAATTCACTGGCCGGAGTTAAAATATTTGAATTTTTAAACCGTTCCCTTAAAGTATCACGGCTGCCGAACTTATAAATTGTACGTACAGCTCTTTTTGTAGCACAAATGCTATTACAGGCCGTAGAGCTATGGAAATAATTGAGTTAATCTAATTTTGCCTTATTTTCCGAACGTGGTAATATACCAGCTGAATATTCTATACGGGGTCACCCTTAAAAGCACTGTATAGTCTACAAACTCTAACCTATCAGCATCAACTACTATATTGCAAATCTAACTTCCAACATTTGGAAGGGTGAAAGGGGTGCTTTGGGGTAGTTTTCAACGGTTTTACGTAACTTTGCACATAACCAGAACTTTACTTTTGGATAGGTTCAATTTCATAACAATAATTTATCTAAGCCCAAATACAATGAAACCACAGACCTTCCACTTGGCAGTACTCCCACATCGCCCATATCTTTCCCCCACGTGCTCATATGATGTGAGAGAAAGAGCCAACCCAGCTTAACTGCTTCAAGTAATAGCCGAGAGAATGGCTATTTCACGTCGTTTGTGAAAGTAATCGCAGCTTATTACCTATAAAATGCGTTTAACTTACTAGTTTAACAGTTTACTTAAAACTAGTAAAGTAATTAAGAAGTCCTCATCACGCATAAGTACCTATTGGTGTATAGCTTTACAGTCTTTTCTTAGACAAGCCCAGTAGCACGTTAATTAACAATATATGTATTTAAATTGATATATTAATCGGAAGTAGTAAAATATTTCGCATACCGTCTGCATTTTTCTTAAAACTTTCTTCACAACAAAAAAGTCACTGATATTCTGAGAATATAGCATTACAATATTTTACGGCGTCAATTTCCTCATTCTTTTTACAACATGATTCGCCTCGCGATGTCATTCCCCCTATCGCAAACGCGAAAATACTACTTAATTTAAAATGTAACATTATACTAAAGCATAAAGTAATTTTATGCCACATCTTATTATGCAACAAAGGTAGCAGTAGCAGCGGCGTAGTTCAGATCACAATCAGAACTACGCCGTAGTCACTCGCCGCGTAGCACTCTCGTAGCATAAACGTAGCGTTTTTTAGAAAGAGTCCTCTTTTTCCTTGAATGTTATCTTTATACGGAAGAAAATGTATAGGAAAAATTTTTATTTTTCGAGTTATCATACTTGTATTATTTTATTACACTGTATAACATTGTGGACATTCCACAATAAACTTACAATTGAAATTAACATTTGCAATAATTGTTTAAGAGATTTATTTAATTAAGTCAATGATTTGAAATTTTATTACTTTTCTTATTTCACAATGTTGAAAATTTCTTATAAAATTTGTTTTTATTATTTTATTGAAGACAAATTATCGATTTATCTGTTTTACAAATTCGCTGGCGGATCACGTGATATAATATCAAAAAGAAATAAATTATTTTAAATTTCATAATTTCAATTATTTTATACGCGGTGTTGTTGATTGTACAAGTAGTTACGTCAGATTGTCTACACTACAAGCGCTTACACAGCATATCGAGCAATCAATAGCTATTAGCGTATATCTTCTTCCATTTTACCTTCACAATCTCTTCACAAAATTTCACACCATTCATCTTGAAAGCCTTCGTCTCACCGAATCTTACCTGTGAACAAAAGGATAACGCCGTTAGAATCTTCGAGAAGGGCGACGGTATTGTGGAACTTTAGGTATAAATACGTGAACATATGTTTAAGATGTACGTTTCGACTTCAGTTGAAAAAAAAAAAAAAAAGATTTAATCTTTAATCGACTCTGTACAGCTGATTGGAGGCAACTATTCAAGGCGAGAGTGAATAGACATTTTTTAGAGAAACGCGCACCATCCTCGCTCAACTAAAATCAGTGGTATTGTGGCCCAGTGTGCGATTATATGTAACATTGAAAAAAAAACTGATAAATAAATCGACTCCAATTTCTGTCTATCCATACATTTATCTAAAACGAAGCTTTACTCCAGTACACTTTGTTATAAAGTTTCAAAGAGCAAAGAATGTTTGTTAAAACATTTCCTTCTCCGCGAATCGAACCGGAACCCGTTTGTCATGCAGGAAATGACTATCGCGCTGCAAATGGCGACGCGTTTGATTTTTCTTTGTGCTAACCTCGCCGACACTCGAGTCGAGATAACAATGCATTCCCAGTTCGCTTTGTGAGTCGTAGTCGTAGAATAAACGCTGAGTTAGTACTACTTTTTTGTTGTAGCTCTCCAGTACTTCCAGCTACGCGAACAGTTTTCTACAAAATTGACGGCCGTCCTTCCTGATGATCACGGTTATTTCGTACCTGTTTAAAATACATGTAAAGTGAATGAAATAAAAAAACCTATTTAAAAAAATGGAACGTTTGTTTTTATTATTATTACTACAGGTAATGGTGCGCATTACCTTTTGATGCTTAAAACAGGAATAAAACCGATTGGCTAAATACTTCCAAAGAGTGCAAACAAAACAATAACAAAAAGCAATATCTTTCAAGAACACAACGAAGCGTCGAAACATTGTCATCAGCAAAAGCTCCCGATTTTCAATTCGTTCCAGGTTTTTCGCTCACTTTTCCTTTTCTTACTTTTCTGCTGACCACTCGTTTTGTTTCCTCTCACATATACGAGTATCTCTGTAACATCTTACGGCTGTCTAATATTTTCTATGTCTATATTATGTATTACACTTTTATTTATTATACATATAAATTTGAAACTATAGAGACTAAACATTAATTTCTTTCAATATTTGCACATCTGCTTGCAAGTTGAATACAATGTAAATAAGTATTATACTAATTTTAAATAACATATCAATACTTACGGTATTTAGGCCAATAAACGTAATCTATTCTATTTACTTGCATTTATACAAAACTTGCTTTATTTTAATGTTAAGTTCGCGTGAATGTAGTTACATTCTTATCTATTCAAAAGTAAAATTTCCGCTTTATGGCGAGGTGGAAATATTTCTCGTAAAACATTAACTGCCTAAACAATGAAATAAACGACAAATTTAACAATATACTTTTGCAACACAAAGAAAATCACATGTATATTTTTGCCATGCACAACTCCGCTCTAATTCATTAACCACGTGGGAATATAAAGTCTTTTCTAAAAAAAAAAGTAGCAAGCCGCGCGAGCGAAAACTTCCCATTTTTTGTTTACAAATTTGTTTTACTTGTTCATTCCCTCTATGCACATACTGTACCGCGTGTATTGCGTGCTTCTGTCAAAGCATATTGAGTATCAACGCCCCAGGGCTTTAGCCACACGACCTCTTTCCAAAATTGGGACATATTCTGGATTTTACCGGAGCTCCCGCATATTTTTTGTGTCGACAAAAAATTCATGTATTGTTCCATTGTTTTATAAACTGATCTTCTGAACTTTACGTTATTGGAGAATAAAAAAGAATATTTGTTGATACTAACAAAAACAAGTACATGTACATGCATGTGGTGTACGCTTCAGACGAACGGAACATACATTTTGTGTCAGCTAGCAAAATAAATCCAAAAAATCAATAACACAAATAAATCTCGAAGTGGGTCAGCAAATGCCAGTAAATCATCGTTTGGCGTTCATCGCTCACTGTCCGAACACTCACCCGGAAACGTCCGCGTCCGGAACGGTGCGGTTCGGTGAAAAGATGGAAATCTTGCGGATTTCACCGATGAATATGCAATTCGGGGTAATAATGGGGAGAGAAGGGCATCCGAGTGAAAAATAAAGATCGGAATTGCAAAGAAAGTAAGGACATTCCGGAAGTAATACAGTGGTAAAAGTATGAGCATAAAATTCAACTTCCTTCGTGAAGTAAAACTATTACTATACGATAAGTTGAATGAGTTTTTTTATGGACACAGAGTGGTGATCTTACCAACTAGTATCTTGCCTGTTGCGACCTCTACCCGCACTTATTTAGTGGAAGACGCGGCGTGGCGTGGCAACCACTCACTAGGTGCACTAACGGTTTGCAGAGCACTATCTAGAACTAATTTAGAATTTCCGAAATTGGTCCTACTGGGAATCGAATCCGGGACCTCCTCGTTCTGCGTCCACAACACAAATCGTGGACTACTGAAGTCGTCAAACATTCCCGTAGAAAGCTTATAACAACCCAAAAAAGATAGGAAGCCCGCATGTGGGCGCCGCTGAGTTTCAGCGATGTTATCTTCCAGGTTTTGAAGAAGGGTAGAGCAAAAAACGTTATCGAATTAATATTACGGCACAAACGCTCGGGGACTGCCAAGAGCGTTGCTCAGTGACCTGTCATCTTCTAGAATGTGGTGACACTTTTAAATGGACAGTCTCATCACTAATGGCATAGAGAGGAATTTAAATCTTAAGTGTAAAGAGAGAAATGCCGCTTACATTAAGTATCCTGACAGTATAGACTTACTATTATAACTCCCTCCTTTATTCTATTACGACAACTTCAGTGGCCCAGCAGCATATAGCACTGTACGCGTTAGAAGAGGAGGTTCTGGTTTGGGTGTTCTGGTTAATGATCCGGAGAGTATTTTGTTACGCCGCGCTGGTACACATAGTACAGTGAATTCTCTACTTTGAGACCAGACCATTGGAGTTTGTTCTTTATTATTATTTAGTATTCGTTATGCATTCAAAGCTTCGCTAATTACGACAGAACTTAATCGCAAGTTGGAATTAAACGACAAATGCGTAATACGGTTTCAAACGTGCTTCCAAATCAGGCGACAATGTGGATCCCGGGAATATAGCTGGAATAACGGAAATCCGACAACAGCGTGAAGCATTGTCGTGGTATTAACAAGTGCGCGGTGCGTTAATGCCGCCACGGCTTTGCTGGATAATTGAAATTAATACTAGGTACATTTGGATCAAAATTGTGACACATGGTTTCACGTTGCCCTAATTTGAGAGGTTGTAAGAAGATCGCAGCACATGAAACACCATGTGTCAATTCCTCGTATTGCTTAAATATGAATTACAATTTACAGTGCATTAACAAATGCACGACGGAATTTGCACAAATAAAAAAGTTAAATTGTAATAATTGCTAAACACAAATTTCAACTTAAGTTGTTTAAAAATAAAACATATTTCAGAAAAGGTAAATTTCAACCATCAATCTCGGCTGTAAGCGAAATGCTCGCGACTGTTCCCGTGGGACAACAATCCCGCGGTGCTTCAACGCGTTGCTCGCCATTGCCCCCACAACGCTATTCGCAAAGAGATTACATGATTTTCGATTCACTGTCTATTGACATAATTATACATTTATATTATAATAGCATCCTTAATTTTATTTTCAATTCACACAAATTACCTGATTCCTCTTATACAGTCTTAACTAATTACATTTTACAAATTATTTTAAATTTGCGTAATTGCCAAGTTCTCAACGCATTATTGAAGCTGCACTCAACACTGCTATGTCTAGTTCTCGCCTAGTGGAAAATTCGCTCGCCGCGGCCGAACTCGATTTTCGAACTCTATTGCGGTTGACTGCTAAATTAGAAAATAAAAGTGCCAAGTTCTGGAGATAGTTTGAGAAACTTCTACATGAAGCAAAATGCTGTTACCTAACACAACTTTTATCTAAAACATGTGAAAGGTAAATTGGTCGGACGTTGTAAAATAAACAGAAAATTAATATCAACAAACCAAGCTTCCATGTTACGCCGTAACGGAGAAAAAGTGTTCATTATAAAATGTAAATTACAATTTACAGATATCAAAAAACGCTTCATTTGGCACAAATTTGTAAAGGTCACAACACACCCTTTCGCTTAAAAAAGGGGCAGTGGCGGAGAGGAATGGCACTCCTCTACAGCGAAAGGGCAACAGGGGTCATGTAAACACAAAATATATTCGACTGGGTCGATTTTAAATGTAATTTTGACAAACCACTGCTGTATATTTATAGAATAATTCCTTCTTGTACTAGTATTTTTGACGCCAAAACTGGACGCATATACTTTTTCAGCTAACAAGGGAGAGTTAGTATTTGCTGTATACAGTTAATAATAATTATATCACAAAGTCTCTTTTTTATACAATACCAAATGACGGGAGGAACCATTCGTGTGTCTAATGGGAAGCGACACGCTTGTACATAACAGTTGCAACGCCAATCAGAGCTTTAATACCTGAGACATACATAGGTTGATGCCGCCATGCAGTATTGCTCACATTACTGCATGGCGGCAGAAATAGATAAGGTGGCAGTACTTCCCTGGATTAACTCTTTCACAAGGAGCTCTAATAGCTTCTGAAAGAGTTCATCCAGGCTATAGCTAATGTTACTAAAAGGTTGATGACATCGGGTAAATTTATAATCCCAAGAGTCACTAATTACTATGCAGGACTTTCTATTCCGTACCCATTAAACAGATTACCCGAGGTTATTAGACATGAAACTAAAGAATGAAAATTTAAAATAAATGTTGAAAAAATGTTTTAAAATTTTTTATTAAATAAAATTAGTAATTATTTAATTTAAGAACCACACTAGTCAGTGTCAGTTTATAACCTTTTGTTCAACTGAGACTCGTTTGGATCCTGAAGTCTAACTGTATATTATATTCGGCAATAAGGTTAGGAAATGATGTGACGTTTGTCAGATACAATTTTAAATATTCAGGATTCCCAAAACAGCCACATTTTGCGACAAAACACTGTTTAGGGCAAAGTTTCGACCATTGGTATTCCTCCCACGTAAGTGAGAGGCGTAGAAGCCCGCCTAAAGGTCAGTCGTAATCTCTAATCACGTTAAAACGTCGTGAAATGTTTACGTCGCTTCTTACTTTTAATTTCGCAACAGCCGGTTGAGGACTGTTCGAAATCGGCGACCGATTTACATGCAAATGAAGCTTATGTTTGTAATGTAAAAATTAAGCCAAGTATCTCGATTTTTTCGCCGTAATTGTGAGATCTCATATTGAGCATAATGGAGCGTTGTTTTTACCCTTTAAGAGATAACTCAATGACTGTAAATCTTTATTTATAAAGATTTATTTGCCCTTCTTTTTACTCTTGGTATACCTGGCTTGCCCAGCTTAGCGGAAGAACTGCCGTGTCTCGAAATGGTCACATTGAATGCTTTTTTTTTTCACTTTTACCGGGTCTACGATTCCTTTTTGAGAGGCTCAGAATATTATAATTACTTTCCCAGTAATTTTAATTAATCAGAGGATTAAGCATAAGCTTTGCATGACAATATTACGGTCAGTGTGTTGTTTGTCGTACGTACACACAACAGGTAGACCACGTAACAATCCAATTTAGTACTGAACATTGTACGTTATACACATATATACAGTTTATAGTTACTATTCAACTTATGTGGCGAATCCGTGTACTAATTATGTTAGGTTTGAGTCAACAAGCAAATATAAGCTTGCACAGAGACGTGTTTAGACTCTGCAAAATTATTGTTTTGTAAATTGTGAGGATGTGAACCTTCTAAAAGTGCTACTCTTATAACGATATTTTCCGACACTGCTTTTAACAGACTTCAAGAATAGGAGGAGCTTCTCAATTCGAGGGTTTTTTTCCTTTTTTTTTTTAGTATGTTACACGATAACTCCCTTTCGGCATTTGTGAACCGATTTTGATGACGATTCTTTTTTGTTGGAAAGACCTGGAACTGGACTTCGAAGTATTAGTACTCTGTACTAATTACGAGATCAAGTGACGGGACGAAAAAGTCGCGCACCTGGTGGTAAGTGACACGTATGTACATGACAGTTGTAGTACCACTCAGTGCTTAAAATCACAAAGACCTGAGTAATTTCACCAATACCTTTCCACTTTCCAACCGGAGCGCAGTAATGTTCACATTATTGCTTAACGGCAGAAATAGGTAATGTGATAGTACTTTCCTGGATGAGCTGCTTCACAAGGAGCTGTACTGCACATTACACATTATAGGTATTGCTACTAACATTTAGAAATGTAGAAACAATGAATACAAATTAAAGAACATTCGATTCAAAAGATAATGGCAGAATAATAGCGTTGTAGATTATAGACTGCCATGATGCGATTGCAGTACAAAATCGATATATTTACTAGTTTGTTCATTTATGTAAAACGAATTTGTCGCAATCAATGTTTATTTGCTTTAATGTCGTAAATGCCGTGCGCCGTATTTGTTTGTAAAATGGTTGGTTAACATGTATGACACGAATCACAAATTTTACATATTCATAAATATGTAAATATTATTTTTAACCGACTTCAAAATAAGGAGGAGGCTCTCAATTCGACTCTTTGTTTTTTTTATGTATGTTACGCGATAACTCCGGTATTTGTGCAACGATTTTCATGTTTTTTTGTTAAAAAGAGGATACCTCCATAGCGGTTCCATTTCATTTTGAAGAAAATCATCCACCTCTAAGGGTGGCTGTTCACGCATGAAGATTTTTATAAATAGTATGTATGAGGTATTTGCACTGAATAATCCTTAGCCATTAGCAAATGTTGTAAACAAGCAGCGAAACATTTAAAAAAAGGTACGATACATCATCGGTGTTCAGCTACAATCGAGAGAAAAACAAAAAAGAGAACAATGTAATATAAATAATTTATGACACACGGGCCATCATCGCCCGCGGATATTTGCAAAACCAGAGTTTGTTCTTGTTCGTCGTTTGTTCGCTTTATGAAGAATGCCGAGTCATACTGCAAGCTCGAGTAAGATCGTCCGCGTAGTCGTGGATTGCCAGGCGTCAAGGATGTGGGGATGGGCTCGACTTCTTTGGCTTCACCACCTTTTTAGTAGCAGTAGAGTTCCTTGTGAAAGAGTGCGTCCAGGGAAGTACTGCCACCTTGTCAGTAATGTCAGCATTACTGTGTTCCGGTTTTGAAGGGTAAGGGTGCTGGTGAAATTACAGGCACATGGGACTTGTCAACTTATATCCCAGAGTGACGGGCGCAGTGGCAGTGCCCCGCAGATCTTTGCGATTTACATATCCTTTATTGCCACAATAACAATTTTTTACATAAATAACATAAATAACATGTTAAGCCAAAACATAAACAAGCAATAAACGGTACGCCAAACATGTCAGAGGGCAAAAGGAGGTGTCTCAGCTTGTGCGGCCTGAAACCGTTGTTTTCGCAGACAGCGATGTCTTCAGGCATCTCCTTGTCCCTAAGATCTTAGACGGGCTTAAAAGCTCTAAGTGGCACTGCAACTGTTATGGATAGGCGTGTAGCTTACCATCAGGCGCACGATTTGTTCGTCCCGTCACTTGAGATTATAACATAAAATAAAAAACCAATTCGAAATCTCTCACGGAGCACCCTTTACACTGATGGTACAACACACACAAAGAGTCAAAGTGAGCGATTCCGTGAGTTTGGAATCGTCGACAACATGAATAGACTGATGTTGAATGGAGTCAAATGAATACGAGTCGTATTGGCGGAGAGTCCGGCTCCAAGTTGCAGTATTACAAAAGAAGTCGACGATCGAAGGAGACCTGATACAAAATGTTACTTCGCTTTAATGAGATCCAAACTCTGTTTTGTTTGGTTTTGCTCTTCAAATCAAAAAGGACATACAATATTATTGAGTTTGGTCGTCATCAAACTGCATAGTAAAGTTCGGAAAGGTGCAGTCCATTTCTACCTTTGGCGAGAGTTGCAAACTGCTTCCAACTAGTTGCAAAGCGGTCTCTAGATTGGCACCTACTTAGTGTTCCGGTCCACAAACGACGAATGTGGCTTTGATGTTTACTTTGGATCTACATAGTTTTAGGTCGGTTTACGACGGGAACTTGGTCGCAAATTGGAAATGTATTTATTGAAGTTGCCGCGGGTTTAATTTTAACGGAATCCTGGTTGGATCCGGCATTAATTTCAACAGATCGAAAGGAGAGCCTTTGATGACCCGGTTCGATATGACCCAGGAAGTTCGCTGTCTAATTGCACAGACACTATGGAGCCTAACCAATGATACTTTCATGCCAGACCATGTTTAATACGTTAGAGACATTAAGAGATGGAGCGAGAGCTTTGTCGTGCCTTTCAATGACTTCGCTTTATACGTGAGGGGCATACACATTGTAAGAGCGGTGGTAGCTCACTTGGAGAACGGTGGCTTCTCAGTTGAGAGGTCTACGATTCGAATCCCTGCTTTCCCCGGCTTTAATTCGCATGTAACGTTCAATTGTGCATTTTAAGATGGTTTACAACACATGTATCATCTCCCCAATTGACCTTGCGTCAGCGTGACAGTCTTTGACCTAAATCTTTTCCGCAATGGAGACCTGTGTTCAGTACAATCATGCATAATATACTGAGTTGATGATGATGCAGATGAATATTCCCCGATAGATCGGCTACGGCAAAACCCTTAATACATTCTAATCCAATTTAATATTCTAAGCGATTACCTATATCAAAATGTATCTGAAAAGATTAAGCTTAACTACTTCCCTATCTTCGTATCCAATCAGTACACAGTAAAGCGTCGTATGAGAAACTCCATTATCCCCGGCGCGGGCAAATACGGTCGTTCCGCTGCGCAGGCGGCAGTCTCAGGGGAATACGATTAAACTACACGCTATTTGACATTACTGGAACCAGTTTAATATTGGAAATTTCTCGGAAAACGTAATATGAAAATATGAACAGTTCACAAAGCTCTTATACTCTGTTTACATATAAATATTTCAACATACCGTAGGGACAATGAATCTTCTATCTGTATGTATATACAATGTACTGAGTAACATAAACCGAATTATCGAACCGTACTTGGGATAGATAACAAGCGAATCCAAAAATTCACATTTCTGGTTTCCGAACGTGTGCTTGGTCAATTTAAAATTTGAAATAATCACAATTTTTACATATTCATGAACATGTAAATATTATTTTTAACCGACTCCAAAATAAGGAGAAGGTTCGCAATTTGACTCTTTGTTTTTTTTATGTATGTTACGCGATAACTCCGGTATTTGTGCAACGATTTTCATGTTTTTTTTGTTAGAAAGAGGATACCTCCATAGCGGTCCCATTTCATTTTGAAGAAAATCATCCACCTCTAAGGGTGGCTGTTCACGCATGAAGATTTTTATAAATAGCGCCTAAATTTTATTATAAGGAGTAATTATTTTAATGGTTGATTTAGTTATTCTCTAATTCAAGGCATTTTTCTCTCTCAATATACTTTGAGTAGTGAGAACAGATTTTTATTTTCTCCTGTGTCAAGTTCCTTATAGTGGCGAACTAGGGGATGAATCCGGGTTTGCGCACTTTCCGGTAACCGATTTCAGTAAAACTTGACAAACAATGTAATTCCACGTACTTTTGAGATCGGTTTTTTTAGTACTCTGTAGTGAGATTTGTTTGTACAACCTATCTGTCGTATTTCCAGAAGCAATATGTACGATTATTTTTATATACTTATTTATTTTATTTAAGATTTCTCAAAAACCTTCTATACTTACGGAACTAGTATTATGAACAAAGAACTTTAGACTGAAATGCTCAGGTCATAGTTTTGCCAATTCCGTAACACAAAGCCATGCGTAAAATTCCCATTAGTGTTTAGACCAGCGGATGAAAGTAATACATACAGTTGAACATAGTTGGCAACTCTCTGTTTACGCTCACGGCATTTGTACTTTGTTTCGCATGCGATTGTTTGTGCACATAATGTTTGTCTTTGGATACATATGCAGATGCAGATGCATATGTATCCAAAACAAGATGGTTTGGTGAGAAAACGTTTCGTTTAGTATATGAAAGGAAGATAGTTATATACTTGGTTAGTTGACGTTAGGTTATTTAGTGTGCGCGTTTTAGCACTTAATTGTATGTTTTTGTTTATTTCCGTTGATGTTGCAATATCGACGCCGGCCTCCTGTGTTTCCCTGGTCGGTTGACGAACTTCTTTGTATAGCACCAAGCGCGACGTGCAGTCACGTTCGTCAACAAATTGTGCTCCTGTTGTTAAGCGATACGCTCATCCACATAGCTGCATTTCCACTCCGAGCTTTCAATCGTAAAGATCTGAGAAGCACTGCCACTGCGCCCGTCACGTCTCATGTACCTGTGGTTTCATCAGCAATCCTGATCTTTCAAAAAAAAAGGCTACTGTGGCAGTACTATTCTGGACGAACTCTTTCACAAGGAGTTCTACTGCTAAACTGCAGACGACTGATGGATGCAAATTGATAGACAGAGGGCGCGTGTTCTTTTATTTGGTTGATTACGTCTCTAGACATAGTTGTAAAAATCTTGACCAGATTGGTTTAATAAAAAAGCCTCAAGGCAAAGCTGAAAATCTGTAGCACAGACAGAAAACTACTCTTAAAATGGTTTCTTAATACGTTCTTTGAATTTCTATAATAAAAACTTAAATAATATTGATATGTTCGTGTTATCCTTGCATATTTTAACAAAAAAATAAGAGAAATTTTTTTTTTTTTATTATTTTATAATCCAGTAAATTTTAACAAATTTTATATTTAGCAAGTACTAAAGCCGCACTTGCTTAGTTAATTGTTGTTTATGTCTGTGGAACACCACTTCGATTTGTCTGATTAATATTTTGTTTTAGTATGTTTTGTGTCACATACCTGTTTTATTAGTTTTTATTATTGTTATTGAGTAAAATAAAAAAATTAATAAAAAAAGGTCTCCCGCTTAAAATAAGTTTCTTCTCTTCTTCTCTCTCTTCTTATTTATCTGATATTCAATTAATATTTTATAGGATCTGCCTGTGATAGTGAACAAATATCTTATTATTATATATTATGCTATGTTAGTTAAAACATAAAAGTTGAAAAAACGAAAACTCGACTACAAATTACGATCTCAACATTCTTTCAGTTCAAAACAATGAAATGGAATCGGATTTTTATTTTATTTTAATCCACCACTTCCGTCTAATCTAATTGCATTTACATAATGCATGTCTCACCGGATAGATAAAGAAACTTTTTGCCGCTTAAGACAGGAATTATTACTATTATTACAGACCGAGCATGCAAAGTCCGTTACTGGACCATACTCGTGTTTCCCACTCAGATTTGACAGTCGCCGCTCAATAAATCGTCAAGCAAAAGAAAAAGAAACTAAAGGGTCATTGTAAAGTTGAGCATGTCTCCCATCTTGTGCACAATTCATCCATCGGCATCGACCTTCAGGCGGGGACCTTCAGGTCGTTTATCTCCTTTACTGCCCTATTCTATTTATTCCCTGTCGCCTACTCTCACTCTTTTACGCGTTTTGCCGTCCTCTTCACTCCTCTGATTATCCCTCATGATCTCTTACTTACGACTTGTACTTCAACTCTTTTATCGTCTCTGCAATCGGGCTGTGAAAGTACCTCCATGATCGTGTGCAATAATCCCCTTCTCTTGATTTCTACAAAGGACGTGTCCATACTTTCTAAACTTCCAACTTCGTCCTTCTCCCTTGTTATATGATGGTATTAGTTTTCTCTATTATTTACATATTTGTTTTATTATATTGCTTTGATTTTTATATGAACTATATATAGCTGTAAAACTGTACCCCTTTTTATAATTACCGTATTTACACACTAGAGCAATATACCAAGCAACTTAGCGGAAACATAAAGTAAATAAAGTGCTCTTCTTTTAAATAACTATAAATCAATCTTAATTTTCAATACCTGATTTTAATAGGTGTATAAACAAAATGAAGAGTAGTAGCTACTTTATATACTTCACAAGTCAATTGAGTGCGATTTGCACCAAGTGCAAAGAACAACTAATAGAAATGCAACCACAGCCGGAAAACAAATACTAAGTTAATCATTGTACTGATATACGTAAACAACCCTTACATTTAACCACAATCGGGTTTTAATCAAACCACTAAACAAATACTGTTAAAAATACTTATTAAAAATTCCCTGCCAGAGAACTCAATGCAGAACTGTGAAAGCATTTTAGGTGCACATTTTTCGGTTGGAATTTTGCAAAGTGTTAATGACACTGGCGGCGTGGAGTGCCATCGACTCGAGTGGATCTACTCCCGACCGGGGCACTTTAAACTAGCCAATTCTACTTTTAGAATGGTAACTACTATTTCTCTATATTAAAATATCGGGACTCTATATTAAAAAAATTCACATGAAAATACGTCATTTTCATTTTAATAGCTATTACGTAACATTGAAATTTTACATTTAGTTCTGTACTATACTTAACTCTCACCTGTCTAAAGATTCTGAACCACTAAACAGCATTTTAGTAATTTAAGCCGAATTTACAGAAAATTTCACAAAATGAATACTTACAAAAACTGTAATCCAAATATCTGGATGAAATCTCAGTCGATGTAAAAAATGCCGTCTTCTTTTTAACCCTAAATCGGAGTGCGAGGTCAGGTGGCGGCGAGTGTGAAGAACCGTCGAGCGGAGAGGAATTGAGAGACACTAAACCACTTCATCTCAAACTACTCTCCAGAGACGGCTACTTTCCTAACCCGTTCAGTTTTTCTGAAAAACTTTGTGAACCAAATGTCAGTAAAAAGTATAGTTAATCTATCGCATCTTTACTATAATTACATTACATGCCTTTGTCCGAAGTACAAGGCCAACATTACGAAATTCATTCTACGCGTTTTCATTTAAATTTAATTAAGTTTATTAATTTGCTTTTTTATGACATCAAGCAACGGAACAAACAAGTCGTGCGCTTTGTGGTAAATGACACGTCCACCCTTAACTGGTGTACTGCCACTCAGTGCCTTGAATCTCAAAGAGAAACATGTTTACATTACTGGTTGGCGGCAGAAATAGGTTTGGTCAATTAGTCTCTAGTGCAATGTCCCTGAAAGCTGTGTTCACCTGTCACTGTCTGGCGTATCATAATTATGTTCATGATTAGTTAGGTATAAGTTACCTATTGTTATAATACACATGTTGTTGGTATTCATGTTAATATTTTTTTCCCCAAAATATTTTGAATTTGAGCGATCTACTTACGTTTATTTGTCTAAATTTTATTAATTGGTTTTTAAGATTGTCGTAGTTGGTAATTGGTAAAATAAGAGGAGAAGAATAAAAAGCCGTATCGCTGTCAAAGACCTGTAACTAATAACAATAATTGTTGGTTTATACTCGGTGATGGAGATAAACACTACATACAAAGATTTTTTTTTTGCGGTAGAAATAGGTAAGGTGGCAGCACTTCCCTGGACGATCTCTTTCACAGGGAGCTTTGGTACTACTAAGATGTTAGCATAACAAAAAAGAAATATTTTGAGAATCGTGCAAATTTTTAAAAGCTACAAAATGCCTGATTGGTTTTTAATGTGCATAAATTATACACAATTTAGACACAGACAAAACATTATTAGAACGTGTTTTTTTCATAATACAATAGTAGAACCAGCATTTTATTTAAACGAACTCAAAAAAGTTTTCGATCTATGAGATGTCACTTTGACAGTGACAGTGGTTTGTTTATATATTTTAATTCGAATTCCATAGCCGAGTTTAAATGAAAACAAACAAGGAAAGAATATATTTTTCATGTAACAACGCTTCATAACGACATTCAGCTAGTGCAGCAGCTTAGAAGAAACGGAAACAGATTCAAAGCAGTTATTATGATGCGGTTCAACACATATATATCCTAGTCTAGTTTTAGACAACATTACAATTTATTTTAGGACTTCATGTAGGTTGAAAGCAAAAGCCACGTAGTACAATTTTAACGAAAACACGTGTTCACGTCCGCAGCCAAAAATCCGCGGATCCACAATCAACCAAAGTACATTCCAGGGAAACGATTGCAACTAAAGCACTACATTAGCAGCTCCGGGTTCGAGTCTCGTGCCAAGTCGTAGAACGAGGCTAATTTCCGGCTGGCGCGCGGCCAGGAATCGAACTCGCGACTCGCGGGAACAGTTGGGTACGCTTGCACAGGACAAGTGGGACATTGTTTATTGTGTATTGTTTGCGTGGAATTAATGTTTTGTTTTGCGCGATTGTTTTCTCAATTGTGATTTTGTGGTTAAACTTTGATGTACAGCTTTTGTTTGTGGATATGATGATTTTTTATTGATGCATACATACGTTTTTCTTATAAAATAACGGCAGTACGTGTAGAATTACTTCTGTGCAGTTATTTTATAAAAAATATACAATAAGACGGCGATTAAACATCGTGAAATTCAACAAAAATAAATAAAACAAATTCTTAATTTCTAAAACGTTGCGCTCACATTCGCTACAGTAAATAACTACCACAAATTGTTTTTAAAAAGATAAGCCGCGAAAAACTCGTTAAATTGTACCAAAACTGTAGGTATCGTCATTTTCTACGAAAAATGTTATACACGTTCTTTGATGTAGTGTTCTACACTACGCCCCAGAAGTCCTTACAGATGACTTTTTTCCCAACAAAAAGTGGTAAAGTCGGTCCCAAAGTCCATAAATTGTTAAAATCAATACGAGATACGACGTCGTAATGAATAAATCGTTGAACCGGAACGGACCGCATCGCCGATTTAAATTTTAAATGTCCACAGAATGGTGACAGGAAGACACTTCCCCGCTATCGGATACACCTTATCTACCCCTTTGAAATACTTTGTAATAGAAACGTCTACGGGTTAAAGGAAACCTTGATGTTATTTGAAACATTATATTCCTTAATTTAGAGAGTTCGTGTTTCGTATTTCGAGTCTTTATATAAAGGGTTTTTCTACAAGAACTTTGTTTTGTAAATCAAAAGAAAACAATAAATTTAGAGATGATAATGATTCAAATTTGTATTGTATTAAAAAAAGTAAGGTTTGGCAATTATGAATAAAAAATGATACCTGATAAATGTCCACCACGACCACAGTTACAGATGTCGATTTTTCATCAAAGTTTTTAATAACTTTTTGACAAAATGGTGGGTCTATTATTTTAAGGCTGCAATCGGTTCGTTTGGCTCCATACAGACCGTATATCTGTCTTTAACATAACCCCATAAACAATAATCCAGCGGTGTTAAATGACATGATCGAGCTGGCACCGTCATGTTCAAACCACATGTTAGTGATCTTTTCGGCGGTTTAGGACCACAATGAGAAATGACCACATCTTCAAATAACCACTTCTGAAATAGACCATTTCTTGAATTGACCTTTCTTGAATAGACCACTTCTTGAATTGACCACTTCTTTCATATTCAAAATATGACTTATGTATGTATATAATTATGACAGTTCAAAATTTTGACTACAAAATTTTGAACGAAGTCCTTGCTTTTTACGATTTTACAATTTTTCTTTTTAAACATTTTTAAGATAAATATAATTTTTTAGAGAAAACTTTGTGACAGCGAGTCTAAAAAACAATTGCAGATTTTATGAAGTTCATTGCAATAGTTTGGCATAATAGTATCGGTTTGCACATTGTAGCTATTGGCAGAAACTTTTAATTGGATTTCAAGCATTTTATAGGCGAAGCCGACGGGATCTACTGTCCGTAATCCTGGACTTGGCCTTTTCCACATGTTTAGTGGTATTGTAAATAAGGTAGAGTTCCTCTATGACCAGAATGTCAGATTCAGTAAATATTCGTTCAGTAACAGCCAAAATATAAACAGAGCAATCAGGCGTGTGGTGCGGGGGAGGACGCCGATTGATGGTCTGCAGACTTGATTGATTGCTACAGAATGGAATTAGTCCCGTTCTAGTTCCGCGGATTACCGGAAAAAAAACTGTCAATAGCAAGTCAATCTGAATGTGGCACAACCATCAGATGACCCAGAGTCTGAGAAAGGAGCACCCGGCGTTGCGTAATTTTGGTAAGGCCTATAACGTAATAATTTTCATTCTCTTTTCCTTCTTAAAACAAAATTACTGTCAGAGGTGACGAGTTATGTCTTTCTTACCGCGGCATTTGTACTGAGCCTTTTCACTGCCTTTAAAAATAACCTCGTGTAATTCATTCCAGTTAAAACTTGTTAGTTTTTGTTTTTAATATGTTTTGTTTTTATTGTTTGGTTAAAGTATTAGTTTGAAATGGTTTTGATTTGAATAAATCTGTCTATCTATTTATTTATCCATTTCCGAGGAACGAACAAACGAAACTGCATGATTTGAACTTGCCCTGACTTTAACTGTGAGGCGTCGCGACGCAAGGCGAAGCGAAACAGGCGAAGACTTGACGGATCACCAACCCCCTTGTGGATCGCGCTAATGCTCTAATCCATTTACAATGTTAGCTCAGTTAATGCTTTGCTCATTTTCTGACCGACTTCATGCCACAAGGAATCGGCCATAATTTACGAAATCAAACTTTGAAAGTCGAATTGTTTTTAAATGTGGTTGGTTGTTCTTGGTCGCAAACTGGGTAGTTAATTATAAAGCCTAAGGAATTCCCTAGTTTGAGAAATATTGTTGTAACAGAATTGTCAACTAATATTGTGTCCCAGATCGTTTGATACTGCAACAATGTAATAGCACCCTAACGAGTCGCTGTCGTATTGATGGATCGCCCTCCGTTCTACCTGTGGGGGTCTACACACACCCGTCGGCACGGATGAACGATCACCTTGTTTCTGTCGTCGGTATAAATTTATTATGACAATACAAATGATGATATTGAGTTTCCTTTCTTTGAAAGACCCTATACAAGAGGAAGAGAAAATAAAGGCCTATAGTATTATAAAAGATATAATTAGCAATTGCTGGCAGATGAAGGTCAACAGGTACATACTCAGCCGAACGTATGCAGATTCAAGACTAGTCTGCTATTCCGATCTACAACAGACCAGCTTAAGCCATTTCATAAATCCATTCATAACACCCGAAAATAGAGAATGTACGGATTTAAAAAGTTAAGGAAAAGCTGAGCCTTATTACACCGAGACAGAAATAAATCTCGCCGCCCACAAAATAGCCGAAATTGGACTTTAATATTAAGGCAGGTAACATAAAAATGAGTGAGCTAAGAATAAAGATTAATTCCATTTTCCCGCATTTGAGGAATATCGTGGTTTTTTTTATGAGAAATGTCTGTCTACGCGATTACGCCGAGGTAATTTCGATAAGAGGATTACTAGAAATACCTCGGGAAGCGAATTTATTCGTTCGTCCAAATCTTTATTCCGAACTGGTTCAGTTTTGCATAATGCCCTAACTTAGACGTTTTACTGCTTTGTTATAATAATAATTAAAATAATTTACTCTATTGAAGAATCTACTTGTTTACATTATTTTATTGCTATTATTTGATTTGTGTTAGTCCATTTTTAAATGATCCTATGAAATTATCTGGTTTGCGTAGATCTCAAAATGTAAAGCTTCAAAGCCTCCCTTTTTATGATGGACAATAAATAAAAAACGCACATATTCATAGCTCTAGGGAAACCATGTGTCGAAATACAAATATTTCTCCCAGCTCGGAAATTGAACCCGGGACCTCTGCGTCGACAGTCCAGCTTGGTAACCGTTCGGCCACGGAGGCAGTAACAAGGACGAAGTGACGGGACGAACGAGTCGTACCTCTAGTGGCAAGCATCATGGCCACTCCGAGTTTTACAACGCAATTAAAGATTGCCATCTCGCCCGTCACTGTGAGACATAAATTGACAAGTCCCATTCACTATCATCCTTAACCTTCAAAACCGTAAGGCAGTAGTGCCCTTATTACAATAGGTGGCAGTATACCCTGAACGAACTATATCACAACAATTTGTACTGCTACTAAATCTTTCAGCTACTAAAATTTTTAGTAGTGAACTTATGCTATGCTGTGGTGGCCGAGCAGCATGGACACGGCTCGTGTATTCTCGAAGGTTAAGATTAATGTTACTGGTTATTCAACCTAGCTGGTAACGGCATTGCGATAGGCTGAAGATAAAGCATTATCAGGACAATGACGGATGTGCAGAACAGAGGTAGCGCCTGCAGGGGTTGCTGGTTGGCAGTTCGCCAGCTGGGTCACGAGGTCACCTGGCCCTGGGCCGTGGACGGTGAGGGTTGCTGCTTAAAACGGTGATTATTTTACTGAGAATCTGTTTATTTTAATGAGACAATCTCGGTTCAGCGACGAGGTTGCATGTGGGTTTCTAATTATAAAACTGCAGGAAGTACGTAATTAGTCAAGAAGCCGCAATTCATAGTATATAATGACGTAACAAAACAATGTAAACAACATTATCATTGTTTACTCATGACTTGTGCAGCGTCGTACGTCACAGAATGCACGATGCCCTGGCCGAGCGCCAAATAGGTTACTGTTGCCCCTAGTACTTATAATACCTACTGCAATGCTCCATGACGGATACTTATAAACAACAAATAAATTACAAGAAATAAAAAACGGGTTTAATTATTATATATGTCGGAGTTAAGGGTGGAAAGGGAGACGTTGAGGGAAACACCCTCGTCGCAGAATTAGGAGTTATTAGATAAATGGCTTATTCACTCTTGGTTACCTATTCGTTCAGCCGGCGGTGAAATAATGACGTTAATGGATTGCTATTAATTATTTTATCCATTTTTCACAGTAATTAGTTCGAAAGTAGAATCTAGAGTTGGATCAGGTTAATACGGATTCTCAGTATACGCGGCAAGTTCACAAAGAGCGAGGCTGCGTCACGTCACGACATGTCAAGCAACTTATACAAAAAGCGAGGGCCAATGCGCATTCGTTTAAAAGCCTGACTGTCAACTTCACTTCTTATTTTCATATGGCAACCCTACCAACGACCATCGTGTCATAGGATCACATTAGATGAGTGATTTAACTCAACCGATTGACCAGTTGAACCGTCTTTGTGACCATACCCAGTTTGAGCTGTTAAACTGACGTGACATTTGTAAACAAAGAAACCATGATCTGAACTAGTTAATATGATTCGTAGGTAGCGTAGTAAATGTTTTTCTAATAATTAGAAAACAACACGCAATAATATTAGCTAAGATTTATCTTCTCGTAAAGCACATTACGTAAACAATACACCGAATTCTGTTACATTGCGTATGAGGTGATGATGAAAAAAATATACTTGATATCATAAATGACATATTTATTACGTTTATTTCGTACATTGTAAACTTTTTACGGTGCATTATACTAACTTTTGAAAGCGGGAATAAACGCCATTATACAATGTAATAGCTATTTGCACTCCTTCCCATTATCCTGAAGTTTCGACCAGGTTGCATTGGCCGTGGTCACGTCGCGTCGGGATAATCGATAGGTGTGTAAATACCTATTAAATCGTTTGATCGTGTTTATTACAGTTTTCAAATGTTCGTACGTTAAGTTTTTTATTGAGTTTGTCACTTTCATAAGTTACTTTTTGAATTTGGTCACTTTATTATTGCGGGTGCGATGTAATAAAAGGCATGTGACGTAAAAAAAGGTCGTTGAAAGTAGCTCCGGGCCAGGACCCTTTAAGCACTCAACGCCATGTAACCGAAGCTCCATCATCGAAATACTATCAAATTACTTTTAGACATAGACAATAAAAAAAACGAAACAGTCAAGTTGTTAAACTATACAGATGTTTTGGCGATCGATTTAGTAAAAGTATTATTTTGAAGAACTTGTTAAGGTAAACGGCAGCACAGGCAGCAAAAAGCTATAATCTAAGTCATCATCATCAAGCAGCCTCTACTCAATCTCCCGTGCGACATGCATCCAGTTGCAGACCGCGAAAATTTTAATATCCAACTAAGTGGCGGACAACCTTTGCCGCGCGTATTGGCCCATCGTCACCACTCCATGATCCTCCTTGTCCACCGATCTGAGTCCATCCAGCTATGTGTCCTTTTTTTTTTTTTTTTTTGCCCATTTCCGTTTCATCGTCTCAATTTTGCGTACAACGTCGCCGACTTTAGGTATCCGTCGAATACGCTCGTTCCATATCCGATCGAGCAATTTTATTCCTAACATCGCTCTTTCCATTGCCCTTTGTGCGAGTCGTAAGTTCTCTGCGGACTTCTTCGTCAGTCTTTAGCCTCTGCGGCGTGCGTTTGCTTCGCAATATTTGCTGGCTGGCCCCAAAAGCTGACCAAGCTTGTGCTATGCGCCTATCAACCTCCGCCGTTTGGTTTAGTAGGCCCAAAGTAATTTTGTGTCCTAGATAAATATAATGGTCAACAACAATACCAACAACAACAACGTTTGTTGTTGGTGTTGCAACAACAGGCATGTGATGAAATCTTACTTCTGGGATGTTGGATATAATGTAAGTAATATTCATTGAAATATCACAATGTAGTAGTAATGAATTTTGATATACAAACTCGTATGAAAGTTACCTAAGTTACAATGTCAATACGCTTTTATGACTGACTATGACCAAATTGCTCTTTTATGGAGATATTTTACGAGCAGAGTTGTTTCTAGTTGTTAATGGAACCTCCCCGTGGCCGTAGTCACAGATTGGAGAGGACTCCACACATAGCTGGGAAGTCGCTACTCTCGGTGCAGAATCAATCTTGAATATTCAACTCATTCAACTGCACAAGAACGACCTTACGAATTTTTATAGATGCTTGTTTATGATTTGGTTTTTTTTGGTTTTGGTGATGCTTGTCTATGATTTGGTTTTTTAACAATTATTTTTTGGCGTAGCGCCATCAATGAAAAATACATTTTTATTTACGAAAACATGCAGTCTTACACAATATACAACTTCGAAGGTGATTATAATCAGCTTCTGTGTCAAGGAGACGTATAAAACTAAATACGCTGTTCTAGATAATTATCTTTATAAAGTCAGAAATAAAGAGGGGCAATGTTGATATTCAAAATTCGCCATTCACGAGATTTAAAACTATAGTGAAACAAAAACTTTACACTAAAAATCCATGGTAGTTACATGGTAGACCCGTTTTATTCTTCGAGATTATGATATTTGTAATAAATATTTTAAATTGTTAATATGCACAGATGTCCAAAATAGTTTCTTATTAATTCTTCTCAGGGGAAGCCTGCCTTATTGCTTTACGAGTTACGAGAGAAATAAAGATAGACTGATACACGTCGGGTAGAGGGACGTATAGGGGTGGATACACTACATTCTCTGCAGTGTAAACAAGGGGGTAATTCAACGACAGAGACGCCAGGGGTAGGCGGTAACTTTCCCCGACCCAGATACGAACTCGATTGGCGATGCCCCAAGACTTTCAATTCCTACGGGGGAAGTCTGACAGCGACCGGCACCGGTGCTGTCACCAGATCGGTTGGCATCACACCAGGGCAAGACGTTTTAACTGGGTTAGTGATTATGCGTTAATGAACTTGGAAGTTCTAGACAAGTAGACAATTTACTGTACTTGAGATAAGTATGGACTAGGACCCCGGAAGTGAAACTGATTTTAGTGAATACCAAGGTATTTTCGTCTATCTACTTATGAAAACAAGACAAGATAAAAACTTTAATTAAAATTTCAAATTTTCCCGATACAAGAATTTTTTTAAATACAATTCGATAAAGTAACCATTGTGTGCATGTGTGCTATGTTGAGTGTGTACCATCTGTAAGCTCACAACTCGTCGAGACCAATTTAAAAGAGTCCAAACACGATAGTTCTACTAGTTAATCCACAATGGAAGAGAATAAAAGTACATTATAAATATTTAGGACACTATATTTGCCGACAACCTCAAGAACTATATGGACATGGGACGCGAGCGCAGGGCACTGTCGGTGAGGGCGAACATGTTGGCTCGCAGGTTTGCTCGATGTACGGAGGAGGAGGAGATTACTATTTTTAGAGCCTGTTGCACACCATTGCTCTTACGGAAGAAGTGGGTGTCTTTATTAAACAGAATACGTGGCAGCAACAACGGCCAACTGAAGACTATCGCGGACAAAAGTGAGTGTCCCGTGATGCGGTACTTAATAACAACCACAAAATCCGTATCCGAATTTAAGTACTAAACTAATTATAACCTATTTTGTTACTAGCACTTCATGGATGCCTGTTGTCCGTAATAATGCATCAAGTCGGTCGGTCAAGTGGAAGTAAAATAAGCATTAATTATATATGAGGGCAGTTTGATAATTCGGTGACTTTGATAAGGAAAACCATTTTTAAAATTTATTTTTATATAGTCAACTTCTTCAACTCATCAAAAAAAAAAAATTTTTGTCAAACTTTAAAAAAAATAGACCTTTGTTCCAGTTATGTAATTTACCTTTTTCATTTGATGCAAATCTTGGTTCAGTAATTTTTTCATATTTGGGAAGAGGTCAGAAAGGCCCAAACGCGGCGAATACGAAGATGCGGCAATAGTTTGTAATCGTAATTCGAGAGGTTTTGATGTTGCGATCCAGATGTGAAACGGAAATACTCGAAATTCCCTTTTTTCGCAAATTAAAAAAAAATCGTCGACTTAAACTAACTTTTTACTCCTACTTTTTATTTCCGCTATTTTTTACTTTGTTAATTTTAAAAAAGAAACCCCAGTTACTTTCTAAATTAAGAAATAAAAATATATTATATTATGATGATCGTGTAATGAAATGTAAATATCCCTGCACTAACTGGAAAAAGAGCTAGTTATCTGTAATCAGCTGACTGTGTGGTGTGGTGTGTGGTGTTCTTCTAAATATAGCTAAGAATCATCCCGATTAAGTTAGCTTGAAATATAAAAAAAACCGCTTTAAGATCTAGCCATTTGGAAGCTACGACGACGCCTCGGATAGACATACCTACACACTGACAAAGACTTCAAAATTACGACTCCTCTCTTTTTACGTCTGAGGTTGAAAATATATTTAAAATACAAATTACAGCAAATATGTCTGAAACAAATAGAAGAACAAAAAGCAATTAAGACACTGAAACTCGTAATTGCCTGGCATCGTGTTCGAGTAGAATATGTGAGAAATAAAACACGCGGATGAAACGGTAAATACGGGCAGCGAGAGTAGTGTACTACGTATATGTGAACGAGTACAAGTAGGTCTATGCTTATGTAGATGCTAGAATATGTACGATATGATATTTTGAAATAAAATAATAATAATAAACTTGTTTAATTAAGACTCTTCAACATTACAAAGTTTAAGAAGTGCATAATATAAAGTACGGCAAATATCAAAAAAGAAAACTTGTTCTTTTAGAATCAGCAACCTTCCAATGTCAAAGAAATACAATCCAAGTTATTTTATACCGACAAAATAAAGAAAATATTCACCGATTCATTGTAACAAAAATGAATAACGTAATATTAATTTGTAACAAGAGAGTGGAGTGAGAAATGCACGAATCCGTTAAAATTCGTGTAGGGAGTTTGTTAATAAATATGCATGACTTATTTTCACTAAGGCTTGTCGATCGCGGTGGCCGAGCGGTTCGCATTGTGAGAGCTAGATAAGGAGATCCCAAGTCGAATTCCCTACGGGACCAATTTGGAGAACGGGCTCTCCCAAATTAGCTCTGGCCTGGTAACTACGAAACTATGTACCTAAACAGCTAACTAGCGAAGATTTGTCTTATTTCAAAATCTGTATTTAAATTTCAAAATATTTAATGAGTTCATATGCAACTAAGCTTAAGTTCACACATTATGTAGCTATTGGTTTTAAAGGAGAGCGGATCTATCACAGAAACTGCTATGCTGGCAAGTATTACTGTAAAATTTAAACTATAAAAGGAATTATGTATTCTTAGCACGTTATTAACTCCAATCTCAAGTCGGCTTATAATCGCAGTGACAAAATGCATTCTTGTGACGCTTTTATAACCTGTGTGTCAGAAAGGAATCACTGAATTTCAATTTTAAAAATAAAATAAAATGACTGGTTTTGAGTGTCTAATTAATCGTACAATGAATGGAAGTGGAACATAAAGTACAATATATTACCACAATATAGTACCATAGACATGTTATTTTTAAAGTAATTACTTGGGAAATGGGCGTGATATATACCACGTGACCCGGCTCAAGCAAACTAATATACACCAGTATCGGGTTAAATTATAGCATCCCGTAATAGCGAAGTTACGGGTTCGAGAGGAAACACTAACAAGAGTATTAAACACACTTCGAGACATACGATACGCTTGAGACCGGATTCAATGTCCGGATAATAACCGGATGTCCCCGAAGATTATATGAGTCACAGGTGAAATATTGGGAAGAAACTTGTGAAGGTAAGAAAATACACGCAGCACTTTTTATTACGTATGCAGTTTATACATTTGTAATACGGTCAAGGGTTATAGACAATTTTTTCCGTAGTAACGCAATCTAATCGCACTAAAATAATCATTTTCAACTTTTCATTACTTATCTATTGCGTAATTTGGTATGGACATATTTTTCATATATGCACTGTCTTCACACAACTCGATAAAAAAAATACTTAATCGTAAACCTCGACGGGACACATGTCTTCATATATGCCTGATTTCGCTTGTGTTACTTTTCACTTGCCCTTTTTAAGGACATCCTCAAACTGATCGAAATGTTCACGGTAAAGTTGACTTTACCCCACGTTTTCATCCATATTTACTCTATAAATTCGCTTCGTTACGAGAAAATATGTGAAACAGGCTGTTTATTCCAATTCACAAAGGTGCCCTTAAAATTACGAGCAATCTGAAGGTATATTAAAAATACATAAGTAAATTTTAGCATGAAAATTTAAACGCCTATATTATATTTATTTTATTTTATTACATATTATATACACACTTGGCCACAATATCACCTGATGTTACACGTCTGTCGATATTTACGAGGTTTAAAACTATAGTGAAACAATAACTTTATTCTATACAGCTTCTGCGTACTTGGATGACAAAATTCCGCGGCAGTGACCCGATTAGCTCTTGCAGGTAGTCTCTATCTAAGATGTTTGAAATAAATATGATAAATGTATTAAATGTACATGTACAAAGAGCAGCCCCTAGAGTTTCTTGCTCAATCTTCTGAGGGAAATCTGCCTTACGAATGAACAGTGGAGTTTAACCAATATGACGATTTCAAGTGTAATTTGCTTGCCAATGAAAGAATGAAATAAAGATCATTTGAGTATGGCTTTTTCAAAGTGAATCTGTATGTACTCTAGCCCTGAGTTGTATACCACAGGTGCCGACAATATATTCCATTATTCTTTTTCCGTACGCATTAAGGACGAAGCAAGTAAATCTACTGTAATAATATTACCATCACAATGCCAGCGGTCACATAACTCTTGCCGCCGTTGACTGAATAACCTCATAATCTTATTACAGCTGCGGGAACGCTCGAGGACGTATTAACTGTAAAGTACAGCGGAATTCATTTGTTTTATAATTGTACAGTTCAAAACGTATTACACAACGTACCATGGTGCAGGTGAAGGTAGTCGATGAGGAAGTGATTGGGTTGTTGGTTGATGGATGACTATTTGTATTGTAGTAAGAAAACTAATTACTACCAGGCGGTAAGTGATACGCCTGTCAGGTGCAGTGCCACTCAGAGTTTTAAACCGCAAAGATCTGAAAAGCACTGCACCTGTCACCCTGAGACATAAGTTGACAAATCCCAAGTGCCTGTATTTTCACCAGCACCCTTCAAAACCACAGTAATGCTAATGGCTTGTTCGTAATTACGCTAACGCCTTATAAAACTAGTTACGCTATTACAGTCCCTTTGCACGTGGTATTTAAAAAAAATCTATTTATAAGAGGCCTGAAATGTTCGGGCGTTAATGTCGGCCTCGTAATGTATGTATACATATAACTATACATTCTACATTATCTGTCACTACTCCCATATGAGGTATTGCATAGGGGCATAGAGCTTCAGCACACTGCGTCAACGGGTTGCAAAAATTTAGCTCTCCTACCTGACAAATGTCTTTTAATTGACATTGACCCCGGCAGCCCGCACGTCGATCATATTCCAATAAATGAAGCATGTCTTTTAACTTGTTACATCTGTGGCATTGAGGGGATTCTGCCCTTCTTAAAGATAGTAAAGTCTATTTAATGGAATATGACCAGAACGCAGTTTAAGAGCAATTAACAACAGTGACTTTGATAGGGCTTTAGGTAAATAATTTCGTTTAATAAAAAAATAAGTGCACATGTGACATCCATTTCACTTGATTGAAAGTAACGATGAGGTCGAATTAACAGTTTTCTGCACACATGTCATCATCTGTCCCCTTGTTTGTTAACCTGTCACATGTCCTAAAGATGCAGAGTCCCTAACGATGTTGGTTATAAAAATAATAATAATAACAGTGGATGAAAATACAGCAGCGAGTTAAAGACCGCGTGTCTCTAATACGAATTGCTTGACAATTAGTACCGAACTGCTTGATTTTGATAACGGGCAACTATTTAAATCATGCAATTTTATCGAATAAACTTATTAGTGTGAGCCGAGAAATGATATTTAAAATTATCTGTGTCCGTATTACAGTTGTTGTATTGACTATTTGAACAGCAGTTTGAACACCTGCATGATATTCACACTGCACTGTTACTTCCACTAAAGTGAACTTGAAAGCTGGTAACAGCGCGCGACTCATGATTCAATAGCGAACTAACGAATACTTGTGAATTTATTGGCTCACTAAAAGTGAAGTGAAATTGGATTTGGATTTTATTCACCAGTCACTCGAACGACATCACAGTACATAATACGAAGGGTCAGGTTAAGATGGTGAATTGAGAACAAATCAATCAGCGTTTTTAGGGAATTTATTTCTGGAACTGAACGACTCGACTGTTACTTTTATCCCAAAAATTACGAAATACTTTTAACTCCACTGAGTGAGATAAGATATAAAGCAACCATTGCTAAAACCATTCATTGACAAAAACTAAACTAAAATTAACAAACGAGCACAGTACAGTTGGCAAAGAACTATAACCGGATATAATCGGTTATATCCGCTTCGTAATCCAGCTTTCAACCGGTTTTTAATATCTTCCGACTCATGCTGGATCGGATGAGGAAGTCAATCTCTTATGTGGATCGATAATAACATCATTAAAATGGATAATTTGTGTCTAAATAATTAATTGCATACTGCATTATGTCATATCATCCTTAAGGAGTAGTTATTGAGATTGTTCAATGATATTGTTGGTTTAGAAAAAAACGTCACGTCATCGCGTCAATTGGAAGCTCCAAATGGATTGTGTCACAGTGAGGGTGTAGAGTAGTCACCCTGCTACTTAAAAGTGGCGTCGAGTGGGCGGAATCGGCTGGCGAGTTGTACAGTGGATCAAAAAGCTAGATGTTGTGACAACACTGTGTGCACAAACACAAGTGGTTTCAAAGAGATCGTGGAGCGTAAATTCAAATTACTTTTCAAATAAAAGTGGTATTTGTGAGAATATTGGCATAATTTCCACTCTACCTGAGAAGCACAATGTGTTCAGAAAATGAACCGACGCGCGACGTAGCCCAATGGCACGACGGTACTTGGCGAGGTGTAACACAGTACGTATCTGCCCCACAGTATGCCTTTCTGGCGGAAGTGGCTAACAGCTTCCCGAGCCGAGGTGCTTGCCCACCAGGGTGCCGTCAGACCCGCTCCTTAATTTATTATACGAGTTAAGAGCCTTCAGCTCGCTCGTTTGTTCGGTTGCGCAGTCAAGGATATTAGCGACGTACTGCTAAAATGTCCTTCATAATAAAAAAGCAGCGTTCTTTTTGACTTAGCGAGTTGAAAAGGAAACAACTGCGCGAGCGCTCTCTGCCAATTCCCCACGCGACAATTAATATTTTTTCACCTGCAGTCATCTAGTGTACATTACATAAATTATTGTGAGAAGTCAATAAATGTATTGCAACCACAGGCGTTAATCATTGAACTGAAAGAGTGTATATTGACAATGTGTTTAATTATCCATATTGTAATCTAAATATGCGTTGTACGTAAAAAACAGCCACGCATAGCCACTATCGCACCAGGCGTACTTCGAAAAAATGCCTATTCACTCAAGCCTTAACAATTCTTTGTCCTTATTTGTTTAAATTCATTGGGGATAAACTCGCAATTAGGTCTATTTACGACGTAGCATTATACAGAAATGAGAATACATCTACATACTAGTACAAAAACATACCAGTAACAGGGTTCTAGAAAAAAGCGCTACACCGTAACCTACATCCACGAAGACATTGCACTACGAAAAGTTATAATACAAAGAAACCCGCAGGGGACACAAGTATGGTAATATATACCTGTACATGTTCTTTAGAAAAAGTTAAGTAAATAAAACCTCTATAAAGCGCGATATAGACTGTAGTATTGTCCTCCAGGGAGCCAAGTTGGTTAGTCCGAAATCGCGAATTCGGAAAAGCTTTTGGATTATTCGTTTATGGTGGTTATTCAACCGTTAACACGTAAAAGTGATAAGAGACGGAAATGGTGTAATGGTGTACTCCGATGACTAGAGAATGAGAGCGTGGTTAGCCTAGTCGGTTCGAATCCTTATAGCAGCATATATATTTTTATGTCTGTTTAGTAGCAATACCTCTTATTAACGCCCAACGAAAACAAAGAGATAAACCTCCCCGTCGAAGATGTTCACGACTCATGGATAAACGTGTTAAATTCCCAACCTACATTGAGGCAGGATGGCGGATTACAGCCTAAACTCTTTCCTAGCTAAGCACTGAGACGTGTAATACGTAGATAATGATAATGAAGACGTCACTCACAGAAGTCGTTCGTCATTTTCTATAAAAAACGTCGTTTATGTACCTGCAAGAAAACAAACATTTATTAGAAAATCATGCGCGAGTACTTTTCTCTAAGCAAACAGAATTCGCTTAAACAATAGACATACATTCCAAAAGAAAAAAGATTGGATAATAAAAGAAATAATAAAAAAGAACAAAAGGTCATCATCCATTTCAGTTCTCAGCACAGATAAACAATAGCTTGTGTAACTATAGCTAGTGTAACTCGTAGCAATACAAAGCGCTACGCCACAGGCCGCCCGTAGAAGCTACGAGAACGATACGCTACGTAGCTTTGTTCTCGGTGCGTACTACGAGTTAACGTTGAAGATGTTATTTTGAAATTGGTGTTTGCTGAGAGCAGCAGCAATAATGGATTCTTGCTTGTTACGAAACAATATATAAATTTAAACAAACAAGTAGTTTCACACAAGTACAGTCTCACAAAATCGTGTCCAACATTTAAGCAGATACCTAATATTTTTATCTAGATGAACAGTCGTTTTAACTGTTTATAATAGCAAAATATTTCCTAAAATAATTACAGTTATTCTAATAAACACCATAAAAGACCAATTATTCCACAAATATTTTTTATTAGCAATAGAGCTCCTTGTGAAAGAATTCGTCTAGAGACGTACTACCCCTTATCAGTTTCTCCCGCCAAATAGGTATGTAAGCATTACTGTGTTCCGGTTTGGCCTTCCAAAGCAAGGGTGCTGGTGAAATTACAGGCACTTGGGACTTGTCAACTTATGTCTCTGGGTGATAGGATATGTTGAGTGTGTGCGTTATGGGCGCAGTGGCAGTGCCCCTCAGATCTTTGCGATTTTAAGCTCTGAGTGGCATTGCAACAGCTGTGGACAGGCGTCTTCTTATCACCAGGCGCACTTGTTCATCCCTTTACTTAATATAACAATCATTTATAAAAAATAATGCCTTCAGTGACGTTAGAACAATGCTGTGTTATCAGAGGAAGTTATGAACTTAATTTAGTAGAAGGTCGAGTACGAAGCAAACCAGCGCTACGCTTATTTAGATCTGGATCTTGGCAACGTTGATGAGTGGTAGGATAAGCTAAACTCTACTTTTAATATTTTAAATTCTTTGTTTGGCGTCAATGTTAATTTAGATATAATTTTAGATAATAGAAAAGTGAAAGAATGTATATTGGGGCACAGCTTATTAAGAAGGGAGAACATTTCACCTGCCTCACACTATGTATTGACGATTTATATTGGAGAATGATAGCCGGAGTCAGGTATATAAAGCTGTATTTTTATTTCATTTAATATGGTGCAGTTACAAGATAACAGACAACAAATTTTACTTTTCCCTTTTTATTTTATTGAATTTACATAACAATTTACTTAGAATTAGATATAAATTTAAAGATAATTATGACCAGCTATTTCCGTACTGTAACGTAATGAATGTCTTTGATAAAGTTAAATTAGCAATCATAACCGAAAATTGTGAAAAAATAAAGTTGTTAAAAATTAAAATTAAACCGAATTCATTATGTACATTATTATGACATCTACCAATGTATGATATACCTAAATATAACGATAATTATGGTAGAAGAGTTTGGATGTGTGAACTTCCTGTGATATTAAATAGTTTACCAAAAAATCTCATAAATGAAATAACTAGATAAAAAACCTATGCAAATCAAAAACAAGTTAAAAAGATTTTACATGGAAGATCAATATCAGAGGAGGCATACTCAAACTAATAATAGTAATAATAATAATACATTTTCTTTCTCCACAAAATACAACAACAAATAAGAAGTACATAAACAATCTTAGCAATTTTAGAACAGTATTTTGTAGGAGCTGGTGCTTGCTATAGGCTTAACACCTGTGCTACAAGTCACCAGGCCCCAACTCTTGCAAATGAAACATATGTTACTAAGTATACACATACCAACCACAAATTATATGTATGAGAGAGAAAAAAAGATGACAGAAATTAGAACATTCACATAAAAAAAAATACGGTAACAGAAAATACATGCACACACACACGAAATACATGTATGTGTGTGTGCATGTAAGTGTGTGTAACTAACGGAACATTAAGTTTGCGTCAGACTATTGGATGAAACAACTTTTCCGTATCATCATAATTTAATTTTTGCAACCAGTTTGCCAACCTCTTCTTACATTCGAAATTATTCAACCCAAAAATGTAAAACTCTCGATGGAGTTTATTGTAAAGCCAATATCCAAGGAAGCAGAAAAATCTGTGGCTAACAGCAGTCCTCAGTCGGTCACAAGAGGCCACTATCCAATTTCGCCTATTAGAGCCACTGTCATAAGGTGTAAGGGTGTGTTGTCTCAACACCGTCCAAAGGACAAAAAGTTGCCTAACAGTAAGAACTTGACAAAAGTCATAAAGATCCGTAGTAGGAAAATGGTACGGTTTGAAGCAGGCAACTTTTAGAATCACTCTTTGTGCTCGCTCCACAAGAACAAAATGAGTCCTAGCGGCCCCACCCCAGACGGAAATGCAATAAGTAAATAAGCTTTGTCCTAGAGCAACGTATATCATTTTCATGATATAGGGGTCTGCTACATGACGGAGAGACTTGAAAATGTAAATGAGCTTCAGAAAAATTAAGATTTGAGTCAATCACTCCAAGGTATTTTATACTGTTTGTATTTTCTAAAAAGGTTGTTGATACTGAAACGTGGTTGGAGATGACGGCAATTTTGACTGGTCATTAGTTTAATTGTTGTACCTACATATTAACGCAACTCACAAGAAAAGGATAAATAATCTTTAATTTTAAGATTCTACCTTGCATGTACTGTAGTAACTTGTATTAATATTTGAAATACACAATTTTAATTATTTTTTTTACATTCAGTGGAACATGTTTGAGATACATTTTGTAGACTTAATCTACAATAAAGACCTAATACTTGCACATGCAGCGTTATTATGAGAAGTGTAAGCATATTTGCATAAGGACTACAAAAAGGAGGGAAAAGTGAGATTACAAACTTACGCAACTAAAAAAACTAACGCAACTAAAGACTAAAATAGATATTAATTTGGCGGTACTAATGAGTTGAAATATTGGAGGAGATTGTTACAATAATGTAATTCTACAAAGAGTGTAGTCGAAACATCAATGTGACCTCCAGATTTTGATATCATTGCAGGTCACTTTCTAGTCTAGGGGTTATAAAAGGATATAGTATTTCGATAAACATTTAACACAAAGGTTTTTAAGAAGACGAAGATTAGGTTTAAAGTTAAGGTTAATGTGAGCCAGCAGACTAGGAGAAACAAGACAACAATATCCTGTATTTTACGTTGGGTCCATAGTGAACAAATTTTAAACTTGGGCAACCTCTCTCGGTAAGTTGCAGAAGTGCAACCCAGATTTGATCGAAATGCGATAAATTTAAGAGCTTTGTTAATAATATCCTTTATGACATATCGCACACGAAACCATATACTGTCGTAACTCAAAATTATGGAATTGAGGAAACACGATATGAAAAAAAAAATAATGAAACCAATATATAATACATTTTAGTTAATACATGGGTAATTAAGTATTATGTATAAATGAAATAGTCATGAGTATATGAGAGTTCCCTATCCATTCTCTTCGCGGGAATTTGCCATATGAATGTGTAATAAATTGGACACTTGAAGCGTACTTCGGATACATATGGAAAGAAAAATATTTTTCATTTAAAGATGCTTTGCGTTATTGTCAACTATGCAATGTTTGAAAGTCAAATAACGTAGTATCAATTTTATAACTGTACATTTCTAATTCTCACCCACCCACCACCACCAACAAGTTGTAAAAATGTAACTTTAATTGCTTTTGTCGAGTTATAATATTCATCAACTAAAGCATTAGCTAAACCTCACGTTTCGGCTTTGACTCTCCGTTACATGTGACCTGTGCACTTACCATCTTTTGTTAATAAACTACCCAACATAAAAACGTGTTTCACTTAATCCGGTCTCCCACAAACAATTGTAGCAATAACAGCCACGCTAAATTTAAGCTCCTAACACACATAAAAAACAATAAATAATAAGTTATATAAGGTTTAATTAAACTCCCGATCCGGCTCCACTAAACCGTAATTCTATTAACAGGGTCAGTTAACAATTACGGTTATCTTTCTTATCTTTAACCTGGTGTGGCGGCTAATTATAAGTTTAGGGTCACTTTTACCCCGAATTAGAAGTAATTAGAGACGTGTAAATATTATATTTAACTTTAGGGTTCAATGCTTTGATGTTTTGTAAATTTGCCTAACTCGGATTGGGCATTACAATAAATTGTCAGAACTATATTAGTGCAATGGTGGTGCGTCGTGATGTTTACAACCTTACACACGTTACAAAAACAGTTTTTCAACAACAGTGTTTCTTTTTTTTCATTCAATATCCCACTCACTGCTGGAATCTAAAACGTTGAGGACTTAACAGGTTTTCGAAGCGTTATGAAGCTTCTTCGCCGACGATGTTTTATCACGATGCTTTTCATCATCGTTCCCGAGAGGTATTGCTACTAAACATTGACAAATGTATGTAATTTAAATTTTTTTATGAAGGTTTAGTGTTACATTTAGTGTGAAGACACATATTTTACATAATTCATCCGATAAGTATGAATACAAAGAATAAATACTAGTATTATTAATTAAATTTTTATTGAATTGATATTCAATTATTTTTTGTGAAATTACTCCACTAGTTTGTTATAATTATTAACACAAAGATCGAACACTCAGAAAAAACACTTAGAAAAAATTCCTTCGATCCGGTCGGATTCGAACCGACGTCTTTTTGCATACCGTGCCAGACGCTATACCAACTAAGCCACGGAACGAACCAACGGACCTCACGAATTTTTCTATGTGCTTGGGTCGTGTCTTTGTACTTGGTCTTTCAACGACTTTTTAGTCGTAGCGCCCATCTATGAGAAATCTATGACAGATTTATCACCCAGTTAGTACCTTTACATCTACCAATCCTGGCGAGGGATGTCGCTATTCACTGTATTAATTAAATTTTTATTGAATTGATATTCAATTATTTATATTATATAAGTGCAACGACTAAAAAGTCGTTGAAAGACCAAGTACAAAGACACGACGCAAGCACATAGAAAAATTCGTGAGGTCCGTTGGTTCGTTCCGTGGCTTAGTTGGTATAGCGTCTGGCACGGTATGTAAGAAGACGTCGGTTCGAATCCGACCGGATCGAAGGAATTTTTTCTAAGTGTTTTTTCTGAGTGTTCGATCTTTGTGTTAATAATTATAACAAACTAGTATTATTAAATCAATATTCCTTATTTATCGTATTTATTTTGGAATTCAACAATAGCATTAAAAATGGAACATGTACCGATAGTGAGTAACAAGCTTTATGAATGTCGAATTTGCGATGAGCCTGCCGCACAAATCGAGATTGACGTCACGAATGCCTGGGCTAATATTGACCTAACAGGCCTTTACTGTGGTTTTGTGGTTGATAGGCGTACACAAAAGCTTTAAGGTAACGCCATAAGTAAATAAAAGTCCAAGGGGGTTTAGGTCCCACGACCTCGGTAGCTGGTTGATATTGCCATCACGAACGTTCCACGAATGGAACTTCAATTTTCATAGTAAAATTAATTTGTACCATTCTGACGTTTAAAAGTGTAACTTTCCATTATCAAATACTGAAGGTGAGCAAACATTACTGCACAAAAGATGTTCAGAAAGTGTCCATACTTGTTAACGCGAAATCGATTGGAACGCTCTGAAATAACTTTACGCCCATGCAATAGAATAGAATTATTTAATTCATATTATCAATGTCTCAATATTACAATCCAAAATACAATGTCAATGATAATATGAACGTCACTAATGCAAACAATAATAATTAATATAAAATAAAGAAGTACAACTGTTGCCTGTCGAAATACAAGAAAAGAGAGAAAACCGTTGTGCGATTCGCCTCCGCTCGAAGCGTCAAAGTGAGTCGCACAACGTCTTTTACACTTATTACGTAGACATGAGTGTAGTACACAATGAGCACCCTCGTGTCTTGAATATATAAAATATTTTTGCATCATCAAAGCAACATGTCTAAATATAAAATTACAGTCAATGTTAAGACTTGCTGCGAAATAACCCTCGATTTATGTGTGAACGGATTTTAATTAGAAACGCACTCGAAAGGTTCGAATCAACAGAACCCTGCTGGGAAAGATAAATGAGATTAAAACATATTATTTATCCCACAGTATTTACATTCGTATACTTAATATATGTATAAATAACCTGAATGCCTTTCAAAACGGCTTTTTGTAAATGTTGTATGACACGATTTCAAAACATATAAAGCTCAAACTTATAAATGTCTTTATTTCGTAAGTAAGTAATTGGTAATCCTTTACGTCTATTACTCATTAATTGAAAGGCCCAATTTCCCTAAAAATCATGAGAAGGAACCCCGATTACTTGATCTTTGAATGATTGGAAGCACTACATTGTCACCTAATGTGGCAAAACACCTTGAACGACGTTGTTATGTTGCCTCTCCCAGTAATATCATTATTTTAATAGTGTCTGTGGGACCATATAGTTAACTTTGAACTCCACACGCGCCGCAATACTGCCGAATTACTATTGATACGAATGTGAAAGAAAGAAGACTTTTATTGGCAATAAAAAAGATATCAAATTCCCACTACAGTTTCACTGTGAACATAAAAACAGTTAGTTAAAGTCCCCATTTTTTTTGCTAATGTTAGGAAAAGTTTCTGCTGTGCATACACCAAAGTAAACAACACCCAATGATTATTTTTTTAAACACTAAGGGTCGTATTCCAGAAGTCTACTCAATGCTCAAGTCAGGATTTGAGCAGACTTGAGTATGATTTCAAGCACTGGAAATACGACCCTAATGGCAAGGACTTGAGTATGATTTCTAATGCTTTGAATCATACTCAAGTCTTGACTTGAGCATTGAGTAGAGTTCTAGAATACGACCCTTAGAGCTCTTTTATTGTATCGCAGCCGTAGCGCCCCATGCGTGTTTGTTAAGTTACTATCTATGGTATACATGCAAGCCCGTATCGCGGAATGCCTCCGGCATATATTCATTAAGAAGCCAGCTAAACTAAATAACTAAGCATTACTTTGCGGAAATCCATGTTAATAAAAATGGAAGTTATTAATTTGGTACTCCGCGAACCCAGTGGAGGGTAAATCGTGCAAAATAGGTGTTGAATATTTTTTCATGCAGTTGCACGTGTCAACAATGCGATTTGACGATGCCTACACCAATCGAATATACTCGTAAATCAAAATCATGTTCTACATTTCTCTTTAAGGAATCATAAATTTTCTTTACAAAAAGTTTCCCGCCAGTACCAAAGGCATTTAGTGCGAGAGCGACAATAAAACTACAGCCACATCGCTGTGCGGTTTGCAAGAAAGAGACGAACTTAGTAACATAGTTTCGTTAATGGAAAAGAAAGATAAAATTGTGTAACGGAATGTGGTTACAATCTTTATTTGTAGTTGGGGACAGTAGAAATGTGTACAGATATTTCCTGCCCTTAAAGTGAGTAAGCGAGGGATTTTTTAGTTGACTAAGGCAATTTCAGTAGGATGTTTATGTTGAAGGTTGCGTATGTTACGTCGTTTAGCTTTAAAGGTAGTGGTCGAGCTGAGATCACCTTGAAACTATACTCTTTTTTACTAGAAAAAACAGCAAATACTAAATGAGTTATGTGTGACTAAACTGACTTGGAAAGAAACATACACGCGTTGAGATTGAAGTAGAGGTAAAAAGAAATAATTCTCCGCTGAGTAGGTATCTAACAAGGTAGCAATTAAGGTTAAGTTCGTTGGGGGCGGGTGCGAGAGACCTTTAGCCCCTTTGGTACCCTTTTATCTAACATCTCTGTCCAAAAAGGTCCGACAACTTTTAAATTACTAAAGAAAGCATTTATATATATACAAGTATTTCAAGGTACGTGGATAGATAATATTGTTAGCAGAGCTAACTAACCATGAGAAACAAAAAGAAAAAATACCTTAAGAATGCCTAATAGTGTTTAATCAACTAATAACTTCAATCTCATTCGTATCGTAATGAATTGTTTAGAAATAATTATTACTTTAAATTTTGTATTGCATCAAAATGTCTACAAAGCAAATACGTTTAATTGGTTTATAAGAACGGTGCGTTATCAAATAGTATCCATTTTAACCGACTTTTAAAAAAGGAAGAGGTTCTCTATGTTACGCGATAACTCCGTCATTTGTGAACCGATTTTGATGATTATTTTTTGTCCTCGGTAGCGGTTCCATTTAAATTTGACGATAATATTCCATCTCTAAGGATGGCAAACTAGGTATTCATCCGGTTTTGCGCACTTTCCGGTAACTAATTTCAATAAAACTTGGCAAATAGATGTAATTATGTAATTCCACGAACTTTTGAAGATGGCTTTTTTAGTACTCTGTACTGAGATTATTAAATATACATTTGTAACTTGTTAGTGTTCCATAAGAAAAAAAATAGCGATTTCATGTAAAAGTAGCTTATCAATGAAATAAAGATTTTTGATACAATTATTAACACAAAGACCGGACAGAAGAAAAATTTCCTTTGATCGGGCTGGACCAAACAGCGCCTTCAGCATACCGTGCAACTTCAGCAGACTACCTGACAGCTACGAGTGGTACGGTATGCTGAAGGTGCTGGTTTGGTCCAGGCGGAACGAAGGAAAGTTTTCATTTAGTTTTCGATATTTGTATTAATAATACTAACTAGTAAAACATTGTAATATGCAATAAGCATAGTTTAAAAAGATTTATGAATTTGAATTCGAATTAAATTCTGGTCACTTATTAGTTATTACACGGATCGGAAAAAACTAAGGGTCATAAAGAAAGCAAAAGTTTCCAGGTACTTACAACTGGGTTAGTCGTCAAAAAGAAAGCCGACCTTCCTCGAAGTTAAGAGACTATTTCGCTTTTGCCGCAGAACATTAATCATACTAAGCTGCGACGACAGTTTGTGGCAATGTAGTCTTTAATATTTTAGGAAATAAGACACATTTAAGTTAATTTGCTTTTGCAGTACTTTTATGCTATGTTTTGCAAACGAATATTGTTAAGAAAATATGCGGAGAAAATTAGTTTTAGGAAATTTCCCATCGCCCTCGTTGGGTACAGGAATACATTTGTATTATTCATTAAAGATGATGTTGAACAGAATACCGTAAGTTCCTGTATTACCTCTAAACCATGGACACAAGTACATGATATGAGCACGCACATCTTTGCACCTATTTACGCTATAACCAGCACTGTCTATAAGAATAAAACGCTGTTGTCCTTTTTCCTCTAGCGCTATAATTATTACTAAGCATTGCCGGTTTTCCCGTATCATATTCACAAAATTAGTAAAAATTTGAATTCTGTTTTAAATAATTCAAAGATGTTTTGTTTTCAGAAGTGCAGTGGATAAGACAAATGATTTTGTGAATAATTTCGTCTCTATATTTCCCGAGTAAATAAAACCTGTAATGTATATAATAAATAATACCTGTACAAATTTTAATATAAACATTGAATATAAATATAATTTTCTATTCTGTATAATCAGTCAATTGTAATTGCATACACCATATCACAAAGGTGCACTTTTTAGTTTTTTTTAGAAATTCTGTTGTCTATGGTACTCGCTACTAAACTCAAAAATGTCATTTTATTTTAAATATTGGTTCAAAAAATGAACGTCCTATTTTTGTTATTTAAAAGTCTCCTTAAACGCCTTACTATGTTCCTGAACAGAATATTATGGCTATATTTGTGAAATTAATAAAATTCAAACTATTTTATTAAATAATATCTGGAAATGTTACAAAACATGTCCAAAGGCGTAATATTTGGCAAAAAAGAAACATTTATAAACAATATCAAATAGGACGCTACTTAAACGCCCTGCAGCCTTTTGATTGGTTAAAACATAAGCGGTACTTGATCAATCGCGGACACTGCTATTCTGTCTCTTTGGTTTTTTTAGTATATTTGTTTGGGTAGTAAACTCATTTGAGTTTGTTGTCATGAATTGTTAATACAAAATAATCCTTAAATATTGATTGTGTACATTATTTTTATTTACTAGTAGAAAAAGTATTGAATACAATCATCATTATATAACCAGGTCTTAAAATCACGTACCTATTACTTAGGTATTCGACATTAAGCACTTTCATTAAACAACGATTGCATAAAATAGTACTGGAAGAAGACTGGAAGTATCAAATTTATTTTAAACTTGTTATTCCGTTGTTTTCATAACAGCAACAGTCGTATATAAGCTCAACTGTTGTCCATTCCTATTGTTTATACTTTTGTCGCTTTCCACAACACTCTACGTCAGATGTGTAGGTAGTTCATATTATAACTTTACTCAGTTTATGATAATGACGTCGTTCATAGTCAACGATCTTCAGGGTTTTCACTTTTTTTTACCGTCCAGAGACGGGGCAAACATGTCGTGCGCCTGATGGTAAGCTAAACGCCTGTCTATAACAGTTGCAGTGCCACTCAGAGCTTTAAATCGCAACGATCTGAAGGTCACTGCCACTGCGCCCATAATTGTAACACTCATTAACTGTCATATGCAATGCTTATTGTAAGTACATGTAAAACGTATAATGTTCGTAAACGTGTTTCGATAAAACGTATAACGTTAGCGGCAATGTCGCGGCCCGGGGCGGCAAGTGCACTTCCTTGCTTCGCTTTTACACAACTACTCATTTAATGTATACACATTACTTGTAAGGTTCAGCAACGCAATATAAAATTCATTGTTTTGCAATAAATGTAAGAGTGTGATACAACAATAATTTAATATTCTTAAAATAAACCATCGGTAATTCGTTTAGAGTTTGCGGCCATGGCACGGCGTGTTTGCGTTATCAGCCTCGCTGCGGATCTGTTGGCGCGGTTAATTCCCAGTTTTATCGGCTCCGGCTAATGGCTAATGGGACGGTGCCTGTTTGCTTGCCTTGTACCTGTATTGCCATTTTAAGCGACATTTTTCAATGTGAACTTTTTTAACTGGTGTGCAGTGAAAATGTTTGATTATTTAAATTTTGAAAAGAATTTAAGTGAAGCTCTTGGGGACACAAAATGTTTGTTAACGTCATATAGTTAGTTTTTTTTACTGATCATGCATTTTGTTTTCTTCGTTTGTTACTTGTTCTTATAAATGTCTACATTTTCGAAGGTACCCTTTTGTATATCAGAAATAAATTCGAAAACTTAATTGAAATATTCTTTTTAGGTAAAATAGACGACGCATGGCGACAATCTCACCTGATGTTAATCCAATTGATACTCGCTTTGACCAACGATGTTTGTCTAGTAACTGCCTATTCAAGTTAGCCTTGAATAATCTTAAATTGTAGCTTTTGTGAAATACATACACACCGGCAGCGCATTCCATTTCTTTTCCGTATACATTAAGAAAGATCGACCAAAGCGCTTCGTGGAAATGGGTGGTAAATCAATGTTAAAATTGAGTGTTCGAAACTTTCTAGTACAAAACCGATCGAAAAGAAATGAGAGCAAGTAAATTGACTTAATTAATCGACTAGAAAAATCGTTTCAACTTCAATTTTATGAAATTGACGGTGATAAATTGTTCAGAACCTTACTTATAAAGTTGGTCAGCGACTACATAGAGTTGACAGTTTCGAAGAGATACCGTTCAATTAATCTCATCCAGATTCTTATTGTTCAGCGTCGGATTAAGTGTTAGTGAAGTTAGCAGTTATGTATGCCTCGACTTTGTCCGGTTTGAATATTACACTTTGTAAAAAAAGCCACTTTATAAAGAGAGATTTTATTTATTATTATTATTATTTATTTATTTGGGATTTTAACTGCCGTGACCGAATTCGGTAACTATGCTGGTCGGCCATGCAGAGCATTTGTATGGCCTACATTTATTTCTGACACAGGGTTTCTCTAGTGCGGGGCCATCAGTGTTAAATAAAAACTTGGAACCGAGAGTTAGTTTTTTTTAACAGAATAGTTACGTCTCATTAGTTTTCTTAACATCAAACTTTTCAAGATGTACCCTTTTTCTGTTGTTCCGTTAACTTGCTATAGATATATTTATCGTAATAACTAGCGTTACTTGATCAATGTGGTCTACATTGATCATACAAGATTATCTTTTGTTCTTATTATATATAGAGTTATCCTTGAAAACAGTGCTACAAAAAAGGGCAAGGAAATAATGCAAACAGCCATAACAAAAGCCGTCGCGTAGTTGCCAGTCTTACCTGTTCTGAATTTGAATATTCATGCAGCAATGTGGCATGAATTAGCTTCCGACAATATTTGTTTTTATCCAGCTGTTTCAAGCCGGTTCTAGTTTTTTAACTCTGTTTGGAGCCATTTCAAGCTGAGCATGTTGGGTTTACGCTTGCACATTTTTATAAGTTTGCTTTTTGCGATAAGCTTAAGTGCTGTTTGTTGGGTTTAGCGCATTATAAATATATTTCAATATAAATGGTTTCATTGTTGGCTTCTTCGAACAATATTACAATTTTTTCATTCGATAAGGCTAGCTTGCCAGATTCCTTGGCGAGCTTCAGGGTAACAATGTGTTTCTTACTTAGAAACGTATATATATAAATTTATGTTTATTATAATTGCAATTGAACCTGACAATTCTTCAGTTGCGAGAGCAATTATTGTAATAGCGTCATTTATCAACTCCTACTACCCGAGCAGAAATTGAGCGCATGGCCACAACCGGCACTTCTTTAAGCTTTATTAAAACCTTTGCAGAAAAGGTCAAAAGAAAAGCGAGTTGAATCGAGATAAACATAGTTTGTACAAAATTGAGATAATGGACGAGAGCTAATAAGGAACAGGGCAACATTTTGGAAAATGTCGACAGTCTTCTGTTCAGTATACTTATTTCAATGATTGCAAAACATACAAACGCAAAACAAAAAACTAAATTTCAAAAAAAAGAACGTTTAGACCATTGACTTACAAATAAATGGACGACGGGTCTAATACAAAAACCACGAAAAAAATGTCCCAAGTCAACCTATTCGAAATTTAAATTGTAATGTCATCGCAGTATCGCGCTGTCAGTCGAACAAATGAAGACTAAAGCGGAATTTGGCGCTCTGTATACGATTTTAGCGCCTTACAAGTGCGGACACTTTTTAGCGCGGACCCGACGTCCATATAAGTAAGTCAATGGTTTAGACGGTCTTTTTTGAAATTTAGTTTTTTCTATTAAAAATACGTTTTTGTTATTTAAAATATCAGATATGAAACTACTCAGTCGCTCTACTGCCTCTTGATTGGGTAAATTGGCCTAAAGGTCTTGCAACCGGCTATAAACATTTATTAAAAGAAATGATTCGTGAAAATATGAGCGGTAATTGGCCACTTCTATCTCTTTGGTTGTTTGTTCTGTAGCGTTTGTTTGGCATGGATTGTTAACAAAATTAACATTAAATATAGGTTGTATTTCACTATTGTATTTACTCGTAGAAACAGTATTAAATAATAAATAATAATAAAATTGTTTATTCTGTAACATAATGTACAGAGAAAGCTAAAGACTACTTATGCGATTTAATGTAAAAATAACACATGTACCTGAACTAGGAAATTCCTGTATTTCAGGTAAAAAGTACTACTAATTATAAAACGTGGATACTATTAATATTATAATTACTTTTTAGGAGAATCTTATGAAATAAAATTAAACAATTAAACAATAAATTGCCAATCAAGAAAAAAATTTACACTTATACAAGACAAAACTTATTTTACGATAATAAATAAATTCTCTGTATCCTCATAGGACATATTTTGAAGAGCTTCTTGGAGAATTTTCTTTACCTTGAAGCAACAGAAATTATAAATGGAATATTTGGCGTTTAATTTATTGTACAAAAATGGTCCAAGAAACACAAAAAATCTTGAAATAAAAGTATGTTTTGATGATATAATTTTATGCAATCATTACATAATTAGGTCTACAATTAAAAATTAAAACACGGTGCTCGATTTTAAAAACTTTCATTATGCAACGATTGCATAAATACTATTTTTTGTTATTAAATAGTTTTCACCAGTTGCAGGTACGACTTCGATTTGCTTGGTAACAAAACAACGAAACTCTTAAAATCAATATTATTAAGGAATTCGACACACTCCACAGACGGTCATCACGCTTTAAGATCACAATAACATCATAATTTAACTTTTCATAACATCGTCTGTACTTCATATCTATCACATAGATAAAAAGTACGAGTGTCAGCTTAAGCCATATTTCAACTTCACCCATTTAATAAAACTAGCTACATTTTATGACGGGTGTCGTATGACGTGTCTCGACAAGATTTAGAAAAAACTTCAGTAAACAGTAAATAGAAACTACAGTTATGATAATATTGTCATAACCCGTGTTATTTTAAATATTCCAATGAAATAGGGACGAACAGTATAGAAGCTGGTAACCTTAGGGCGTATTTATTAGACAGGAATTTCATCGCGCAGTGACCGCGTGCGTCTCATTATCATGCCAAAATACGCTCTGTTTATTTAGCTTTTACGTTTTAACTTAGATGAATTTGATCTACGCGGCGGCCGCGCGGTTATATTATTCAGAGGAATTTAAATGTCGTTGCCTAGTAAATAGAATTCAGATTCTTCATTAATGTACAAAAAGGCGTGGCAACTGGGTGATCTGAAAACTTTCTCCTCGTGTAAATGGGCGCTAATGGTTTGACGTATCGCCTCTCAGAAGCCGTGTGTTAGAATCCGGCCTCGCACCGCCTATTAATATTATTAAACAAAATATTACTTATTATTATTAATTTTGTTACTTTATATTGTTTAAGAGCACACTGCATACTGTTATAATTTTATTCTAAATTGGGTATTGTTGTTTTAAATGTTTAGGTCACAAATACTTGTTATTCTTTTCAGTTTTTGTCAAATAGGCATGGTCATCATCTACCTCTTCTCAGGCTCCAGCTGAAAATCGGAGCCGTGGCTCTGCCCAGCATTAAGCTTAGCTGGCTAGCCTTTTCGGCTATTATTATGTATTTAGTGATCTATTTTTTTTTAATTGTTTATTATTTAATTTAAATTTAGATTAATATTGTTATAATTTTTTGTATATTTATTTTTAATAGCCGAATAAATGTTTCTTTGTTTCTTTCTTCTTTCTTTCACCTCTGAGTTTTTCGGAGTTTATGTGCGAAATTCAACTTGCAATTTACGACGAGCTTTTCGGTGGAAGAAGACATCGCGATAAAACATACGCGTTGAACAAGGTTCCCTCCGAAAACATAATGTGAAGTCCCTAACCGCATTGGCCCAGCGTAACCCTCACGTGAGAGTAGACCCGTACACAGCAGTGAAACGTATAAATGAGTTGATGTTGTTATTGAACACTAAACATAATAACGTACTTAATTATTTTTATTGCATCATCATCAACAAGTCATTAGTCCCACTGCTGGGCTACAAAGAAAAAATTTAGGCCATTGTCTACCACTCCAATGCGGATCAGGGTCTTCAGGGATCTGAATTTCGATATGTTTCCTTTCTCAGTTAGCGAGAGATATTGCTAATGTACGAAGCTTGGAAATTAAAGGGTCATACCGCCACAGGGATTCGTTCCGTCGACTTCTAAACTGTAAAACAACCGGTGTTCTACTGAGCTACTATCTCTCTTTTCATCATCGATCTGTGTACGTCCAACTGCTGTACATAGGTCTTCTCTAAGCAGATGGTTTAGATCATAGACCAACGTACGGTTCACACGGGTTGGCGTTTTTCACAAGTGTACGAAAATTTGTGTTATCTATCTCCGAGCCGGAGGATTCATCACAATGCTTTCCTTAGCCATAGCGGTAGGCAGCGAATGATGATAAATTAACCATTAAGTCAATTTCAAGTTTATTACCGATTGCCGAGAAGTGCTCCCGCGCTTGCGCACACGCCTCACCGTGACCTTCTTTCTCGTTTAATCTTTGAAGCGTGGTGCTCAACATAAAATGATTAACAGCGGCTATTAACCTAAGGTAACAAGATTTTTTTGGTGTAATTGATCCGGCGTTTTTCTTAAAATGTTCTATTACAAGGGTCTAAACGTTTTGGCTATTCTTAATAGTTAAAATAATTTAGAAAGATGAATAACATTTTTCAAGCGCTTTTTAAATTTTTTGACATTGTTTTGTAATTTTGTATGCCTACTGTACAAATATTTATCCTGCCGCTCCGAAGTAGCCAGGAAAAGATTGCTAAGACTGATGACTATTGCACCGTATTTTGCCTACCTATACCTATTTATTCTTCTGTGCAATAAATGTATTTGTCTTCTATCTTGTATTTTTCTAAATGTAGAATTCTCAGAATCATAAATATGACGTATATTTCAATATTTAATCAATTTAAAACATTCAGACGTGCAGTGTTATAAAAAAGCAAGTCTTGATTGTAAAAAATATAACGCCGCGAAAATAACAGCTTTGCGAAATATCTGTGGTGTAATTCTTGAAGAACGAAGAACTGTGTAACAAGAGATGGTTGTGGTGTGAAAATTGATGACGTGACTAGAATAGAAAAGGGAAGGCTTTCGATGGTTTGGTCACATGGAACGGAGGGATGTGAGTTGAATACTGATACTAATCTATAGGGCAAACGAAGGGAAAGGCAACCTTGACGTTGCATCTCAACCATGTGTGATGAAAAACCTGTTCCAAAAATAACCAGAATAAACGGACCTGTACGAAAAGATTGATGCAAGTGGAGTTAGCGAAAGAAGTACGTGAAGGGTGTTGCGGTAGAGGTCCATAATCTCTAAAGTCGGATGAAGTGCTCTTAACCCGAACTAATTAGCCAAATAAAATTAAAATAAACATTATTCTAAAACAATATTCCTCTTAAACTTTGTGAGGGAAAGCATAATCGTACAAGTAAGTATATACATGGACAACAAAACATATAATCGTGAAATTACAGGCACATGGGACTTGTCAACTTATGTCTCAGGGTGACGGGCGCACTACCACTGCGCCCCTGAGATCTTTGCGATTGAATGCTCCGAGTGGCACTGCAACTGTTACGGACAGGCGTGTAATTTACCATCAGGCGCACGACTTGTTCGTCTCGTCACTTGATAGTATAAAAAATATATAAAAACAAAATATACAACAAGGAGAAAGGAAAAAGAATATTTATTTCATATTACTACTGTCACAGTAGTTTAATACAAAAGGAAGCGATTTATTTAATAATAATAATAATAACGCACACTTAGAGCCTCGCTCTAAGGAAACCAGTGTAGCGGGTGCCATGGATACACACATAGACAACCACAAATTACACCAAAACTCATAAAAATATTTCTCCCGGCCCGGGAGTCGAACCCGGGCCGGGAGCTAGCATGGTAACCATTCGGCCACGGAAGCAGTTATTTAACATTTGTAACTTAACGGATAAAAATCCAAGTCGCTGCAAACACAGAAACAATAACAACAAAAAAAAACACAATACATTTACAGAGTTGAACGTTTTCTATAATTGAAATTTTTGGACAAACACTTTCTTACATTCACTCATTTGACATCCAGTCGTGCTGTCAAATAAATCAGAATGTGGTGCCGCCTCGAGAACGCAGTTGAGGAGTGTGACGACGCGTGATGACACGCAGCACCAGTGTGTTTCGGGCCGCACCCGCGCCCGCGCAGCACGCGGCGTTGTGCGATGTCAATAATATGATTGTCATCAATATTGATATAACGGTACAAAATAGTAGTTTATGTGACATAACGATAGGAATATGAAAGAGCGTGGGCTTATGACACGACAGACAAGTTTCACAAAAACATCACACGATTGTTTTAATGCCTAATTATGTACAGTTAGTTACACACACTGCTTTATCCATACACATATTATAAGCTCTCTGTGATGTGTTCAGGAACCGCATGTTAAGACCGGCATTGCGGCATTATGTTATATTATAGAGGTAGAATTCTTTGGTCGACAAAATGAGTTTCAGTGTGGTATAAAACATTTCGTCGTTTGTAACACTGTTCAGACTTGTGGACAGACAGTCGTAGTATCGAGGACCGAATTCTCGCAACATTATATTACTAAAATTTAATTAAAACATGGAACAATGAAATGTTCTCCAGAGTTAACCACTAAAGTCAAAGGTTCAAGCTTCTAGGGAAATACTCAGAGCTATTTATAATCTTAAGCGCCTACGCTATTTTCTCATTAGAACTCCTGCGGGAGCCTAATTTATGTTAAGTCTACTCTACTTGCCTGCAGGGAGTAAGTAGACTTAAGTTGCAGTCCTGAACCTTACTGCTTTACATATTTCCTTTGAGTAAATATGGGTGCATTATTAATGAGCAGGGAATTCATAAGCAAAGGCTTTACGACCTTAACGATGAAATTAATGACCTACAACACAAGTGACAATTTCAACAAATTAGAAAGTATTCTAAAATGTTTAAGCGTGTTTGTTGATATAAATAATGTTAAAAACAGCGCGGACGTAGTAAAGACGATTTGAAACATTATAAACGTTGCCTGTTTAGATTTTTAATTGAAAGTCTATGCTGAAATTAAAAAAATAAATTTAAGTTGTTAATACATACAGACATTGTTACAGATATTCCAATTTCGACTAGAATGTCGTTAAGATTATCTCACAAATGCTAAATAGTCACTTAAAGAAAATATAAATAAAGTTAGTCTGCGAATTTAAAGTTTCGTTATATTTACTCAAGAGACATACTTATGGACTTTAAATTCCTCATTGGAAATAAATTACAAAAAAAATTATAACACAAAATCTTTGAGTCAATTTTATTATCTACCCTTGTCATTATTCTTTAACTAAAAGTATATCTAAGTATTAAATAATAAATTAACACGTTAATGAAGTTAATGTATTGAATTTATTGACTACAATACGTACGCACGCACACCACTGTGCGGACGAGGTCTTTGCTTAATCCCACGTTTAATTTTAAGAGTACGGACTCTGCCGTCGCAGTTATGATAAATAAAAATAGTAGAAAAATAAGTTACTATTTTATTTAAGAGCTGTGAAACAATAAGACGATGTACGGTAAAACCAAAAGGGTGTCTTATCCATCACTTTAGTTCTTAAGTTCATTTGTTTATATAATAAAATAAATAAAAAAAACGATATAAATAAAAGAGACCGATGATCTTGTGGATATTTCCGTCAAAGTAATTTATTATACAGTGATTTCTTTGCACGCGCAATGCAACAGTAAGCATTTAGCAAGTATTTTTTAAAAACGTGTTGATAATGGTGACCTCATGAAGGAACAAAAGGTCATGCGTTTTTTAATTTTGATAGAAAGTCAGACACCCTCAATTTTAATCTTGTTTCAATATCATCAAGTAAAATATCTGAAAATACGTGCACATTTTTACTATAATAATTAATGACGCACTAACAATTTGATTTCACTCAGTGACGTTCAACAATGTCGGCTGGGGTTGAGTTGATGAAACTTACATGTATGAGAAAACTGGCATGATGCTGTAGGTATATTTTGTGACCTTTCCAAGGCATTTGATCGCGTGCACCATGATAGTCTGGTCAGGAAATTTCGCCATTATAGCGTAGCGGGCTTTGACCTCGACCGCATTAAATCTTATTACAGTGATAGGGCCCAGAGGTTCGATGTCAACGATATGAGATCATCAAGGTTTACTGTTACCATGGGTATCACTCAAGGTTCATTTCTAGATCCATTTCCATTCGTAGTTTATGATAAAGGTATACCTAACCTCGTGGAAAGTATAGCACACAAGATAGCGTTGTTTAATGATGATATTTCCTTATTATTTAAAATTAATTGGCACCAATATGCCTATGACAATATGGACAATGTTTATGTTGAATGACCGTTGATATTATACATTTGCTAACAGTGAGATTTAAAACTATCACAATTAACTGTACTACTATGTACTTAAATGACAAAAATCTTAAGATGTGATCAGTTAGTTCCTTAAGGCTGTTTCTATCTACGACCGTATAACAATAAATATTGTAAATAATAATGTGAAGATGCACAAAAACAACTTCCAAAACTCTAAAATCCATGTTATCCAGGGCGTCTGCCCCTCATGAGTGAGTAGTAGTAGAGTAGTCAATTGACGATTTCAGGTGTGATTTGTATTGCTTATAATTCCCTTTCCTGAATATGTTTCTTTAAGTAGTTTTTATTAACAAGCACACAACTCGAATCTGTTGTAAATTAATTTGTAAAATTCTTTGTTATTTAATTGTACACTTTTTGGGTGCTTTGGGCAATGAATCCGCCGAATACAAGGCAATGCCATCGATTTAGGAGGGAGAGTTAGTATAATTGAATAATTATTTATTAAGTAGCGATAAAATAATCACACTTTTATTTTCCTAAAAGCCAATCACAGTGTGATTTCCAGAGAATTGTTTAAAATTACACTTCAGAATCTTTGGAGTTTGAAATACAGATAATTTGAATTTGAATAACCCGAAAACTTTTGCTTTACGCGGCACTGTCGTCATTAAAACAAACAACTTTTGTTCTACGACTTTCGAAAATTTGATACAATGAACGTCTTCCATCCTTATTTTTCTTAGGGACGTTATAAATCCAAATTTAAAAAAAAGTTATGTTGCCTTGAAAAAAGCCTTGCAATCATAAAGTTAAATAAGTCAAGTCTTATAAAGTTAAGCTTTTTGTCGAAAACTAGTCTCTGAACTCATGTAATTTAATTTTTACATTGGTTTGTGCAGAAATAGGATCAAAGTCCGTCTGCATGAAGCACGATTGCTGAATTGTTATCTTTTGTTGTTGCAATAACGACTACCGTAAGTCGTAAAAAATACACCTCGTTCAACATGAAAAAAAGCCTGTATCAGCACAAATTAACATAGCAAGAAGCGACAACACAAAAAAAATACTAACAAAAACCGTGACGGCAGAATAGAAGATTAAAAAAATCCTGCATCGTCGGCACAAAACAGTAAGCTGCCAAAGCCGGATAAATTCAAAACTGAAGCGAAGATTTATGTCGTCGATTCACCGAGCGCCGGCGCCGGCGCCGCCGAACTCCGGCCGGCTAAGCTCCGCTCAACTTAACTCGTCGCTCAGCAAGGATCAGACTTCGGTAACTGTATGCTTTAATGCATTTTTTATTGGTTGCTTAACTACCGGTCTCGTTATAATATTCAAAATATTAAAGCATAGAACTCTATTAAACTACACTTTCTTAATAATACTAGGCAATACGCGAACATTACTCAGGTTAAAACTGAAAAAAGAAAAAGACATCAAAGCGAAATCCAAACAAACAAAATACCAATTCTTTCAAAACACCATTTTCGTAGTAAAATCTTTTCTCTAAAAAAATATTTTCTTTTTATTGTAGCTAATATGAACGTGGCGTACACCTAAAATTGGATGTCAGATTTAAATATCCCATACTATATGTTTTATATTATTTGTAGTAAAAGAAACGGACAAACCTTTGTTGGAATACATAATAATATTACGAGTCGCTCTTTTGTAAAATTTACCTGAAAAAATAAAACAATTGCTTTAGTCCCAAAAAGAAAGCCTGAAAGTTGAACAAATTATAAAAGAAAATATTATATATTAGTATGTCACAATTACGTGC
>NW_020653850.1:441995-460431 GCF_003589595.1 Hyposmocoma kahamanoa
AAATGTGACTTTTGAATTTCAAAGTTTGCAAAGGCACTATTTGTCAAAATGTTGCGCTCTCACTCCGAACTCCCATTGTTCGTTACTTAAACTAAAAGGTAACTACATTTCAAATATACCTAGGGGTCGCGTTTAAACACAAAAAATGTGTGTTCAGAAAGTTATTCCTTAGGTATTTGAAAATATAAAATATTGTACATTTCAAGCCGATGAATTAGACGGACAAGGCGAAACTCAAAGCGTCGCCCTTTACAGGTCGCCCTCTAAAGGTCTAAAGGGCCCGAAACGTTGGTTTATTCGAAACATCATATTTACGCGATTTAGCTCCGAAAAAATAGTTTCATTTCAATACAAACCATCATCTACCAACCAACGACTCCATCATCTCCACCTTACACCAACAAGGTGCATCGGTGAGTAGTCCCACTTGGTAGAACAGAGTCCACATTTATATGTGGACACCGCCTGAGTGAAGAACTACTGCCACTTTGGAACTATAACTGGATGCCAAATAAAAACCCGCTCTGGGCTTAATGACAAACCTGATCATACTTTCCCTAAAACGAATACCAATAAAATAAAGCCAACGTATACACATAGGCGTATTAAAAAAATCTACAAAGTCCAACAAAGCAGCTCTATCTCAATACCACCAAGCAAAATGTGGTTCCAGTTTAGCTAGCTTATTTTAGCTCACGTCACGTCACGTGATATATTGCTTTGGCGTCGAAAAAGTTACAGGAGACATTAAAAATGTACTAAGTTCCAATAAATGTATTTACGAAATTCATAACAAACTTTATTCTTTGTGCTGTAAGTTAATAAAGTTGCCGATCGTGTAGTGACAGTACAATAATCTATGATATATTAAAGTGCATTAACACACAGCGAACGTCAGGCTATGTGGAACGTCGTTGTAAACGTTGTCATGCCAGCATACCAGCTGAATCTCAGGCGTCGTCCGGTACTGAGTATGCCCGGGGCGAAGACCAATTACAGGCAAAATTCATTTTTTATCCGAGCAATTAAGGAGTATAATCTATCGTCTATGGACATAGATCTGTTCAGTACCAATGTAGGCTCGAATCGATGTATGTGTACTAAGCAATATTTTACTTAATAGGTATATATATCTTATTGTTTCGTTTCCTGTGTGTTAGATAACATAACAGTGCGTGCAGTTAATTGGGCTGTATTTTTCTTTTTTCCTTTCATTGGCACGTATAGGTACTGTGATTTCTCAATATGTAAAATAATATGTAATTTACGTATGATTAATAACGTTTTTAGTTTTTGTTTATTAAAACCATAATAACCTATAATTATTAATACAAAGACCGAACACTCAGAAAAAAATCCTTCAATCCGGCCGGATTCGAAGCGACATCTTCTAGCATACCGCGGCAGACGCTAAGCCACGGAACGAAACCTTAATAACCTATGTTTTGTGCTACTTGTGGGGATTTGTAATTATCACTGTCATCTGTTACTTAACATATTGAAAAAATGAACTGTAAATATTCGAAATTAATAAATAAATAAATTCTTCGTACGACACTATTTGTCCCATTATGACCGCAAATAGTTTTTTTTTTTTCATTTACTATATTAAATAGGGCACTCGATAATTGTGCTACTCGAACGAAGTTTCTTAGTGAGCTACAAGAAATAATCTACTAATAAATAATAATCTAATAATCTACACTGCCATAACGTAATATCGTTAAAAATATTTCGCAAGGGCTTCAGCAGCGCGCGGCTCGCGGTCTGTTGACATTTTAAATTAAAACCAGCGGGAGCACTGTGATGCTTTAATAAAGTCTGCGCTCTTAGTTAATGCGGTGTTTAGTTTCACGACACGTGTTTCGGTTCCGTTTCTCAGTTTTGTAGTCAAAGGGAATGTTGAACTTGTTATTTTTCTTTTCGCATGACGCTGTTACCCAATCTGCTCTGTGAACAGTGGCGAAGGGTGGACAGTTTAATAAGATTATATAAAAGGTTACTAACCGTACCGTTACAATTTTCCGTTATATACAAATTCCTCAACATACAGTACTCTACAATATCAGTGGGAGTATGAACGACTGTGGTAGCCTAAGGTTGAAGGGTTGCGTCCACATTGAGAGGTGAAAGGGTCGAATCACTCATGACTTTAATTTAAATATTAGGTATATTTGTGAATATTTAAATCTCGCTAACCATAAAAGAAAACTTTGGAGGAGGTGAAAAAAGGTTACCTTTTAAAAACATGTGCAAACTCTCCTAAGCCCGAGAGCAGCTGTTGATGCCCGTGATGACGACCATGACAATCTCAGAGTCACTCTCAAAGGAATTGCATTTCTTCAAATGTCTCTTACATTCGAAGAAATGCTTTCTATTCAATTCATCGCTAAATAAGACAATCTTATTTTCAATGTACGCGCAGGTCTTCACTGAAGAAGTGAAGCTTATAGATTATATTTCAGAGCCCAACTCGCGAGAGTTTGAAGTTTCAAATCTGCTACTAAGACATTCAAGTTTTTGCAATAGCATTTTCTTCGAAGCCACATTTCTCAAGATAGTTGGACCCTGCTCTTTCTCTCGGTGGTTGCTACTTGCACTAACTAAGTGAGATAGTTTTTAACTTTTTTTTCAAATTTTACGAGTCTTGGGAAATGGTTTCAAGCTTCAAGTTATGTCATTTGCGAAAGCCTTTAAACTACAAACTGCGTATAACATTTTAAATTTACAATGTTGGGTATTTTGAGTACCTATAGAAGTACAGAATACGTAGAGTTCAAATTCCTAAATAAAGAAACGAGAACTCTACATTTCTGGTTTCTTTATTTAGGAATTATGAATTTCACATTAGATAAGAAAATATTGCTCCAAATTCTTTTGACATTTTTCCCTATATACTTACAGTTCCATGTTCTATTTATAGTCTACAACATTCCATTTTTGCTAAGAAAATCGTAGAATTATTTTTTCTTAAAATACATTTAAGTCCTCGCACATTTTTTTAACCGGTGTATAATCGTACAACACTTTCGTTCGAGCGGTAATCCGATGAAACAAAGCGAATTGTTCAAAGCGACAATACGTGAATGTAAAGTCTTGCCTTGTTGCACTTGCTCGAAATTTAAAAAACCTAAATAAAAAAGTATTTTATTACTTTGTCTTTAATTGTTTTTATTACTTATATTAAACCTCACTGTCTGGAAGATAGATACCTTCGTGGTGACCTCAACGAGATGTGTATATATAATATTGAGCTCCTTGTGAAAGAGTTCGTCCAGGGAAGTACTGCCATGTTACCTATTTCTGCCGCCAAGCAGTAATGTTAGCATTATTGCGGTCAGGTTTAGAAGGGTAAGGTTGCTGGTAAAATTACAACCACGTGGGACTTTTCAACTTATGTCCCAGTGTAACGGGCGCAGTGGCTGTGTCCCTAAGATCTTTGCGATTTAAAGCTCTGAGTGGCACCGCAACTGTTATGGGTTCTTCTTGTTCGTCCCGGCACTTGACATTATAAAAAAATAAAATAAAATCCTGACGTAACATTACAATCTATCAGACAAAAAACTTCAAACCATCGCGTGGTTCACGGTAAGCATCTGAAATTAATTCGTACTCCTACCAAAACACCCAACGTCTTCAGCGATAAAGTGATGCATAACAGAAACGTCATGCTGGAAGATGTTGTTTCTGCTGTTTCTGTTAATGTCTTCAAGAACAATTTCGAAAACTGGGCTAAGAAAAACAAAAATAAAACTAAGGTTTAATATAAATACCGTCGTTTAGACATATCAGCGAAAGCCGCTCATCTGTAATAAAATAAATAAATCTTTTGTTAAGAATATTTAAGTGTACTTTGAATTTGTTTTACGCGATTAAAATATAATATTAACAATAATCATCCTTATTGCCTCTTTACAAAGATTTTCCACTAAAGTAATATTCTTATGGCTAACTTACAAAGACAAATTGTAACTGAATTACCTTTATAAGAGACTAGAGTCCATGCTAGGTATAAACCTGTGCCACAGATCTCCCGGCTCTCAGCTTCGGATACAACAATTGAGCTTTTATATTTTATTATTAATCTCGAAGATGTATTTACGAGTGGTATTCAATAAACGAAATGACATACTAGACATGCTTAATATGGAAGAGAAAAATTTTTTTTCACTTTTCTGCGTAAGGTAGGAAATTCCACTGAGATCCACGCAATGAGGCATCTTAAGTTTCTTCGCTGAGTTGCTAACATATTCTGTGGCGGAAATATTTGCGTCCATTCTAGTCGCTAAAGACTTCAAGGAAACTCAAAGCTCTTTAGCAAGGAGATTTGCCTGTGACCCCCGGGGCCCGACCACGGTTTGATAGTTTTATTACGGTTAATTATATAGTTGCTTCCGCGCCCCTTTCGTTCACAACACACGGTTTCAAGTATTTTGAATTTATATAATTAAACAATTAAAAGATGAAGTAATTGAGATTGATGAAGATGAATTATTGAATTCATCCGATGCTTTGTTTGTTTACTTTTGCAAGTTTACATTTATCTAGTATTTCTCAATATAATTGAATGTTTGTATTCTGTTTTTAAGAAATAAATTTGTTAAACGGTTAATTTTCAGGTAACTTTTCTTTACCTAATTTCGGTGGCAATCGTTATTATATAAATATTCTAGAATATGATCTTGAAGTATTGTTTAATATTCGAACATGTATCCTGAAATATTATTTAATAAAAATAAATGGCAACATTCAAACTTGGTTAGGCAACTCAAACTCAATAAAACGACACATTAGAATCGATAGACACGTTTTTAATAGACAAGAAACAAACAGCCAGTTAGAGAACAAAATTTATTTTCGAATAGGGGCTAATGAAACAATCAAGTTGCGAGCTCAACGGGACTGCCATAACGTTGTCGTAGCGGCTATTTTCTCGGTACAATCGAGTTGCCTCCATTCCCGAGGTGAGAGAAACAAAGCTGCCTGCAACAAGGTTAGTGCGAGTGACAAGCTTGTAGCGTCAAATTTGCGATAGAATTATGTTTGGATTTGACAAGCCACAACAATGTTGAAATAGAGTCGTTGGATATTTTCCGATAAAATGTTGACACGACGTGCTAAATAATGTTGGAAACGCTCTCTCAACATTTCAGCATGGACACAACAGTGTAGATACTGCAAAGTCATTTGTCAGTTTGGAAAGATTACTTTGTAACATAACTATTTTCCTTGTAATCAGTTTTCTCACTTACATGTCCGAAGACCAAGTAGTCGACAACTATCTTTAAACAAAGTAAATCTTCAATAAGAAAAGTTTTACTAGAGACTGGAATGTTTTTGTAATGTTTTGTTTGTTTCTTTTGTTTTGTGTGTTTGTTTTTGTAATGTTATGTTTGTTTCTTTTGTTTTGTGTGTTTGTTATTATAATGTTTCGTTGAATGTTTCCAAAAACATTCCAGTATCTAGTAGTGCTTTTCTTGTTGAAGATTTCTAGACCAAACTAGCCAGGTATATAATAATGAAGCTCTTGAATGCTCTCGGTCACCATTTACGCCTACGTCAGCGGTGCTGCGATTTGCGCTAGGTCTGTTTTTGTTGAGAAAAGTTCCAGTGAAATGTTTTGTGCCCCGTATTTCTGCTTTTGCTTGCCCCGAAGACTCATTAAAATAAATTGAACTAGTGTACTTTGTATTTAAGCCTGTTGCTAATAAAACCCTCAACCAGGTCATGTTATTGTTGATAAAACGAACTTACCTGTACGTGAAGTTCGATCACAATTATATGAGCTAAACAAGAACTACAATACTAAAATCCTGACCTCATCCACAAAAAAAAAACTAACGCTACCGGATTATTGTATTAAAAAACACACACTATAAACAAAATGACAAGACCATAGCGCGAGATTCGGGGGAGAGAGACGTCAAATTTATATTTTTTTATTTACTACCAATTTATAGCTTGGATACTTGGCTACAGTCTGTTAATAAATCGCTAAAAATGAAGCTGCGAAATATAATTGACTCCTCAGAAGTTCCAAATGACAAACGCGTCAATATTTTTTGCAATGGACGTAATAGATAACTGTTAATTTTGCAACCCTTAAGCTGAACTAGATGAAGTGATGACGACAGTCGATGTATCTTAAGCACTCTTCTGTCAAAACTTTTGCTGCGGTTGAAGTGTTTTGCTCTTGATAATGAATTAATTAGTAATGTGGAGAAAGACGTCATTCGTTATGGGTCTTCCGTAGTCGTAACTTATATTGTGTCTTTGATATTACGTTCACTTCCGAACCACTGCAACAAGCACCACCCAGCTATAACTATATTATAGAAAAGGCGTAGTTTTCAATAAAGCCTACGAAAAGGGTCTGAAATAAAGCTGATTATGCAAAGGTTTCGTGGGCAAGTGTCAGTCACGAGTCGCTACGCAAAACCCAAACGGGGATTATGCGGGATGATATCCGGTCCTGGAACAACCAAAGTAACGATTTTTTTGGTAAATATTTGCAAGTTTCAATGATGTTTACTTCTTACTTTCCTGATACAAGAGGACCTTGAATTTGAAATCCGAATTTCGGACAAAAAAAGGTACAGAATGAAAAAAATTCTAAAAATGTATATGTAATAATTCAGTGATGTGATATCGCGGTCTATTTTGATTGATTACTTTTTGAAACTGGTATGATAATATTTTTTTATGGTATGTAATATAAATAATATTTAAATAAAGATATTTAATAACACGTATGACAACTTTCCTACGATAAACAACCAAAAATCCAGTTTTCAAAAGATGACAGCTTAACATGTGACCAAATTAAAGAGTACAGCAGTAGTGTACAGACTTCAATGAATATTCTTCACACAGGACAAAACTCAGAACCAGCACTACTCGGCCATACCACTACATTGGAATCTAATCGTCTGTGTCAGGCACCTTCGACCATGAACGCGAAACGATCTATACCACTACCACCCAAGTCAATGCAAACGTCGAAACTACGCTCGGGTCGCAAGTTAACACTACTGGTGAAGCCAATCCGGACCTCATTGTTGTTGAACCGACGAAATACATACGCACGGAATTTCCACGATACAGTGACTGAGGAGAACATGCCTTCTTATATGTTCAAGAAGATACCAGTTGTACATTACACTATTAAGAAGCCTGACATCACCAGGCAAAGGCCATAACTGCTTCATCATCGGGGTGCCCGCTTGTCATTTCCGGTAGTATTTCTTATGACCAAATAATTGGCCTAAAAATACAGCATTACAGGAATGGTTCACATTCAGACGTGACGGGAAGTTATTTCGGAGGAATGTCATGCACCATGAAGCTAAAAAAACAGAAGTTTGAAATACTTTATCAAAATGTGCGTGGACTTAAAGGTAAATTGTCCACGGCGAAGGAAGTGTTGGCTACTTTGCTCACAACTCTCATAGCACTTACTGAAACTCGACTAGATGAGTCGGTACATGACGATGAACTGTCCCGCCTGGGTATGCAGTCATTCGAAAAGATAGGGTATGTCGCGGAGGGCGTGGTATTCTACTAGCCATCCGCGCTTCCTATGTTGCTCGCCGTTTGGATAACACCGTTGAGTGTGATGATGAAATTGTATCCGCTCATATATCTAAAGGTCAATGTAATTTAGTATGTTATGTTGTATATTTGCCTCCAAATGCTAATGTGTCGAGATATTACTCCTTTTTTGAATATATTGAAAAATTAAATAATTCATATCAACTTCCGTTTATCATCTCGGTGATTTTAATTTGTATGCCACTACGGCCGCTGTGCGAAGGGATTTCCAACTTTTCTTATCTAGTTGTGATTTAAAACAGCAGAATTCTTTAGTCAATAGCCTTAATGGTATTCTTGACCTGGTACTTACGAATATCGATGTTGCTGGAATAACAGTCGCCGAGGCATGCACTGGGCTGGCGTCTTCTGAAAAGCATCACTATCCTTTAAATATATCTCTCAGTCTTCATCCGATAGGATCATGTATCCATCCCAGCTAACTCCAATACTAAATCAACTAGAAATTTCCGAAAATGTAATTTTCCTCTCCGTTACCATGAGCTGTCGAATGCTGACTGGTCACCAATGTATGACATTGAGGATCCGGAAGCAGCTTTGACATATCTGTATTCCACAGTCGAAAAAATATTTGACAAAATCGACCCCTCCTACGTATAAGATCGTATGTCAAAATTGCCAAGTTTACAGGGGAGTATTTTAAAGTTCTGAATTCACTCGTTACTCACATAGAGTGATCATCTAATAGATCATCTAACCGATATCTAGAATTTTATAATATCCTATGTGATTAACGAGCTTTGCCGAATAAAACTGAGAAATGCTAAAGTCACGTATTATGCTTATTTCAGTGAATTCAGAAGTTTAAAACGCTCCCCTGTAAACTTGGCAACTTCGACATACGATACTTTACGTAGGAGGGGTCGAAATGGTTCCCTGGAAGCGTCAGCCTAAAAATACATATCGCTACCCAAACAGGTTTACACCCGAGATTGTTCAGCTAAATTCATTTAAAAATAACTACCATAAGCTGTATAAGATATATAATAATCAACTGTGCTATGCCCTGTTTGCGTATTACTGAAAACTCACATACTCTAGAATAGAAGGAAGCAGGCTCTTTTACTTTAACACCATAGACAATAGTATTCGAGGCAATCCTTCTGCATTTTGGTCCTTTACTAAGCAGAATAGGCGATCGGCTGAGCCGGCTACCTTCGGAAAGATGACGGATCAAGAGATAGCTGATTCATTTGCAAGCTTTTTTAAGGATGTTTTTATACCACCTATCCCGCCTCAACTAAATGTCTCTATGGCTCTTACCTCGGCGGGTACACACAACCTCCCTCAGTGTGTTTCCGTGTGTTATTTCACTGAAACTAAAATAGATGGGGCGTTAATGAAACTTCAACCAAAGTTTACTATGGGTCCAGACGGTATTCCGCAAGTTGTAATTAGAGACGTTGAAGACGTTGAGAAGTTGTAGAAGCACGTTTGTGGAACCTCTGCGTCATATTTTCAACACAGTAATTAAAAGTAAAAACTACCCCACAGTTTGGAAAAAGAAAAGAGAAGAAGACGGGTTATACCTCTCTCCATAAAATGGTCCTAAAAATGAAGTATCCAATTACAGGCCCATTGCGGTCTTGTCTGTATTTGCTAAGGTATTTGAATCTGTCTTGTATTTGTATTTATAATCAAGTTCGCAATTGGCTCTACTCTGAGCAGCATGGTTTTCTGCCTGGGAGATCGACGTCTACAAATCTCAAAAATATAACCACGCTGCTGTTTTCTAATATGAACAATAAAATTCAGACCGACGTCACATACTTTGATTTTAGGAAGCCTTTCGATCGTGTAGATAATTACACCCTCTTAATCAAAATGGCACAAACAGGATTCTCGAATATTTTACTCGAATTATTCTCATCGTACCTATCTAATCGACTGCAATACATACATTACAAAAATTTCCACTCAGAGTTTTACGACGTTACTTCAGGCATATGGCAGGGCAGTTCTTTAGTCCCGTTACTCTTCCTGATACTTATCAATGACTTGCCTTCAGTAGTGCGTAACGCTATGTGTCTTATTTACGCCGATGATGTAAAATTAGCATGTTCTATAAGAGACAGTCAGGACTGCAACAAACTTCAGGCTGATATAAACAGCATAGTTGCCTGGAGCCGTGATAATAGGTTGGACTTAAACGTTGCCAAATGCGCAGTTATGACTTGCTCCAGAGCCAGGGAACCAATAAATGCTTTGTATTACGTTGATGGTGTATTGCTAAATAAAGTGCACATGATGCGCGATCTTGGGACATGGTTTTAATGCAGTTGAACTATGTAAGCAGGCCAGAAAGCCTCTAGGATACATAATACGACAAACACAATCTTTCAGAACTCGAGATGTACCTTGTGTTTTAAAAATAGGAAAGTAATAGTATAGTCTGGGACCCGAATACGAGATGCTACATAGAGATGATAGAAAACGTGCAAAAAAAACTATGTCAGATATTTGTATGGAAAAACTTATGGATACTACCCCTACACGTACCCCACGCACTTGTGTTGGGGATGGTTGAATATCGTACGCTCGAAGTAAGACGGAACATTTTCCTGGTGAAATACATCTTCAGATTATTGCATGGTTGTGCGCATAACCCAATTCTACTAGCACAAATCTCTTTCCTTATCCCGAAGGTCCAAAAATACCACCTCAGACCACACTGCAGGCGTCTATTTAATACGTCTAGAGGGGGAGATCCAACGAATCCTCTTTTTAGGGATCATGACTACATAAACATATTGTGTTTGGATCGCGGTTCTGATATTTTCGCGCACTCAGAAAATAAATTTCTATCCACAGCGGGCGCTTACTTTGAAAGCATTGCTAGGTCTACATCTATTGTATATTGATCGCAATGGATGTAGACTGGGAATATAATTAATTAATTAATTTGATGAAATTGCAATAGTTAGTAGTTTTTAATAATTTATTCTATGTTATAATTAATGACAGAAATTAATTAATTAAATAAATGAGTGAATAAATGATATATTATAAAAGTTAAGTAACAGTAATTGTCAAATAGTAATGTTAATTGAGCTTTATCTTCTAATAATAATTGAATGAACAGTTCCTTGCATGTTTGGTGTACTGTAAATGTAAGTGAATTGTGTTTAAATAAATAAATAAAAGTAATACGACGTATGAAACTCACTACATAGACCTTTATACTACAAATGATGAGACTTTAGAGTCTTTTTAGTCTCTCGCTAGCGTAAACTAATGAATGCTAGCCGAGGGCTGAGAACAGGCTTGCTTGGTACTACGCGAACGTTATCACGAAAGGATTGCAATACATAAACCGTAATGTTATTTGAACTTATGATCCTCAATATTAATAGCTAATTATCTCCGTGCGGTACTACAACATTGTTGTAGTAAATTATTTCTAATCCCAACCATCCGTTTCAAATTAATTCCGATAACGACCGTGCACTCGTGCACCGCTGCACTAGAACACAAGTCTGAGGGCTTTGTAAGTGTTAATAGGTGCAATCACTGCTCGTGAAAGGTATTTAGTGTTTACATTCACTTTCCTGGCGGTGTTATTAATAACGGGGGTTAATTGAAATCAGTCAATGGGATGAAATTTTCGTAGCGAAGCATTGGAAAAGCTTTTTTAATAAAATAGTGATGAGTATGGTCTCCTTTTGCGTGAATAAATAACCAGTTTAAACTTTTAACGTTAAAAAAGTTTTAGTTTAAGCTGCTCTTTCTTTTAAGCCGTAATTTTATTTAGTTCCAACATATATTATATCTTGTTAAAATTCTAAGTACATCTGTGAACTCCTGAATTTTTGAAGTAAGTCAATTATAATTATTAATACAAAGATCGAACACTCAGAAAAAATATCTTCGATCCGGTCGGATTCAAACCGAAGAGTAAGTCAATTAGTCAACTTTTCAGTCATCTGCCTCGTTTTAAGGTAAATAAGTTTTACTTATTTAACACATAGTAATAGCAACAAATTATTTATTCTAATCATATCGCTCCAAATTCAGTCGAAATTACAATCAAATAATTTCAGTAGCCGTTTCATGTATTATAATACTTTAGCACATAGAACGACCATAGAATTTAAACTTAGCGTAGTGAGCAAATTTTATTACAGGCGACAGTGTAACTGATATTAGAAATCACAAAATAGGTGAGATTATCGCGTATAATCGCGATTCACAGCTACTGGTGAGTGCTTCTGAACGAAATTTATAAAAATGGCAACACGGAGAGAAGAATAAAAGGAAGGATGAATGTTTGAAAAGAAAGGACGTAAAAAGAAGGTAACTGGTTTGGAGTATAGAAAAAGTAAGGGGAAGTGTAGTTAGTGCGAAGCAGATGGTTAAGTACTTCCTAATCTGGTGAATTTGTACTAATAAGGAAATATGGTAATATTGAGATATAGATGAAAATAATATTGTATCTTGCTGGAGGTTTGGAAGGTGGAGGATTCCCAGGGGGCCCTAAGGCCCCGCCTTCTGGGCGTCGCACTTGGCAACAGGTGTACCCGTCTAATCAGAGGGTCCTAGCACCTCTCTAGTATACTTGTGGTGGCAGTCGAGATACGCAGAAGGTTTAACTTTAATTGTAGTATGCATTAGCGGAATTATAAATCGCTATATCTCTATAGTATCATGTTATCAAGCATGAGACTTCGTTGCATATGAGAATTGACATTACATTGAACTAAGGCTACCCGACATCATGACAAAAACACATAGGATATAAAACGTGGTGATAGAGATCGCTTCATTCTCATAAAAAGTCAAGTCATTTGACTATGATATTTCTGGGCAAGGTAATAATTATATCCCGGGGCGGAAACGCAAAAAAACAACTTGTTTATTTTACTGGCTCTCTAATTTTTAATATCCGTTTCTCGGCTACCTAGTATAAGACGCACTTACGTAATGAAGCGAAATCAATCAATCAACAAGACTCGAACGCCTGTGAGGCAGCCTGCAAGATGCATCGCCCGACGCGAATTAATGAGTGTAGTCGGTGCAACCGACAGGTACTTAGTGCGCAGACTAACGGCGGATTACGTGCCTTTATTCCCCTGAATTAAAAAGGGTTTTTTCCTTTTATAAACGAGGTAGAAGGACGAAGTACTAAAGGACAAAATATAAATAAGATCGTAACGTTTAAAGTACTATTGTAAAATTAATAACGTGAAAATTAAAAGACAGTTTTCTCTTGAACAAATCTTGTTGCTGCAACAAAATTTTTGAAAAGTTGAGTTTGAACTTTAGATATTAAATTGCGCTTTATCGAACCTTGTATGGTTTGAATGTTCTTTCTGGGTGAATTCCGTTGCTCTGGTACTGCATAGAACACAGCATTCCCTAGTTGGAGGTCAGATAATTAGTGTGGTTGTTTGCCACGTACATTACTTATACTACGTAAGTATTCTTAACAAGCTTAGCATAGTTCACAAACTAAAATGATCGTTCTAGTAGCACATTTATAAAAATGGTTAAAACATGTTAATCACCATAAATCAAGTAGAATTTATTTCGTAAACATATCTTAAAGGTAAAATTAGTCGACAATTTCGCTTTTAGCATGTAAATAAAAGAAATTGCGAAAGGAAAACCCGCATTGCGATACCTGGCATAAAGAAGAGGTAGGATCGCCAGCGGGTAAAATAAAATGCAAAAAATGGCGGGAAAAAGTGACATTGACAGGGAGCTCATTGGGAGCGCGGGAAAACGAGAAATCTTTGTAGTCGGGAAGTCTTTGCGGTTACATTTTGTAACACCATTAAGATATTACTCTACTTTGGAACAAAAAGCTGTCTGTTTATTTGTACAACAACAGAATTACCTAAGTGAAGTATAGCAAACATAAAATGACTATCAAACTTCTGCAGAAACTTTACGACATTACTAAAGTAATAAGAATCCCCTCGTAAATTATAATTAAAAAAAGAGCTATCTAATTTTCCACAACAATGATTAATTGAATTATATAATATACCTATACGTATTTCATTCGTATGCGGAAGCGAAAAAAGCACGTTCTATTGAACTCGACTCTAAAATACACCTGTGACTGTTCCCGTGCCCGCCCTATCCATAATCCCTTTGGCGCTTAATTTTTTTTCTTTTGCATTATTTGCCTCGTCCATGTCGCGAATCGAAGGCTGAATGGCGTACGGGCTTCTTTTCAGCGAGTTGAAATATTGCTAAGACGTCTTGAGTACTTTATCGTCGAATTTCTTTATCTTTGGTGGAATAATTTCGTGAATTTATGTGTGGTTTGGGAGAAGAATACCGAAGTAACAAATTGACTTGGTCGCAATTTGATAAAATTTATTTTTGTACATATCTTTTTAGATAAATTACTTGTGATAAAGTAATTTAAAAATTTTTATTAACAAAATAATTTTGCATAATACACAGTAGTGAAACAAAACGATGTATTAATTTATCAAGTTCTTAGATTTTTCTCGATTACTAAACATTGGAAATGAAACTATTTTTTTTCGGATCTAAAATGGCGAATATTTGTTTTTCTCAAACAGACCAGCGTTTCGAGCACTTTACAGGTTTCAAGGTCATGATTGACTGAGATGATATTATTTTCTAACCAACTAATTAATTATGTCTAGTATTAATGCAAGTCACCCTATACTGAACTATACTTACAAAAATGGTAAATGATTTTAGATCCGTAAACATTTTTGTTTGTCATCTTTAATCCATCATAATATTTATCAATAATGAACAACAAAATCGTTCACGGTGCACAAATACAAAAAAAACTTTTTCACCTCACTAGCTCGGAAAGGCTTTTTCCCTTTCTTTCTCCCTAAAAGTCTGCGCGCAAAAGCGTTTTTTGCACGCTAGCGTGGAAAAGGTTTTTCAAATTCGAACTTGACGATGGACTGCGGTGCAAAAAAATAATGACACGTTTAAATAAGCGACTTGTCGTACATTACTCAATTATGTAATATAAATCAGTTAGTATATTTAATTCTTATTATTGTTGAGATTAAATTGACAATGATAACTAGTTGTGTTTATTAAATTATTCTAATTCGTTGAAGAACTAAAATAATTTCAATAATCACTTAATCACATAAAATCAAAGTACGAGCAAAAATAAAAATTGATGAGGTGTAAATTCAGAACGCATCCGAAGATAAACTTTTTCTTATTATTCATTGACTTACAATTATATGGACGTCGGGTCCGCGCTAAAAAGTGTCCGCACTTGTAAGGCGCTAAAATCGTATACAGAGCGCCAAATTCCGCTTTAGTCTTCTATTGTTCGACTGACAGCGCGATACTGCGATGACATTACAATTTAAATTTCGAATAGGTTGACTTGGGACATTTTTTTCGTGGTTTTTGTATTAGACCCGTCGTCCATTTATTTGTAAGTCAATGTTATTATTTAAAAAACTGAGGTTTTATAGTTTAATTGTTTTTTCTTTTATCTACCATTTTCCTCGCTATAGTGAGGTGAAAAGTTGTGTGTTTCGCTCGGCAGCAAAGTTGTTTTGCGTCTCGTGCCTTGAAACCGAGCCGTTGTTAGTAATAAAAATGGGTGCTAACATAGCAGAATATGTGCGATGCCGTCAAAGAGAAACTAGACTTTACTAGCTGCGGGCGTTCGTTAGGTTACAATTTTTAGCTTTTTACGCTTTAACTTTTAGAAAGGTAAAACATGAACGGGACTTCTTAGATTTATTAGATACATTCTGTCCTCAGTGGAATATTAGAAAAAATAAAATTTCGCTAAGTGTGTGTCGAAAGTAGTTTCAGCTCGAAAAGCCGATTGACACACTAAAAGGAATATATTTTTAGCTAAATTTCGATTATACAAAACTGCTTCCACAGTAGAGCATACATCAAAGCAAAGCGGGCAGTCGTTTCATCGGTCAATATCGACTTTCCTTATTTTGTTACCTCCGCGCCGCGCGCCGCCGTTATGCCAACGAAATAACATCTGCTAAAAAGCAACAATTTTCGGATTTGTTTTTCTAGACAAGCGGCCTAGTTGTTAAAATGCTTCACCGTAATCAACCAATTAGGCCGCGTAATGAACTGAGGACTGTACACGTCTTCTAAGGGCTGTAAAGCTTCCTCGTTATGCAGGTTTCGTCACGATCCTCCCCGTTAGCGAGAGCTATTGCTACTTAACACTGACAAATGTATGGAAATTACAAGTTTAGGTCATCCGCCGCAGCTAATTCGGACTACCGACGTCTCAATTGAGAAGCAAATACCTACACTGGGTTACTTTCGGATTTTGTATTTTTTTCATAAACCTAGCACAAGGAGTCACAACAAAGAAGAATACACAAAGAAAGTGGCGCAGTTACGTTCTCATTTCAAAAACTTCTCTTAAGAAACTCCTATTAAATAAGTATCATATCACTTTCTTACAAATTCTCTTTACCTGTCAACACAAAAGCATCCCTGCAACAATTTGCTTCTGCGAAATATGCAGCAGCTATTCGGAAACTTGTGATCGTCCCGAGAGCCTTTCGCTTCCCCGAGTACGAGCCACTTTATAGGAAGCCATTTGCGAAGTTCCTTAGTATTTCCAAGTCGTGGGATCATACTGCAGAATATTACAAATATCTTTTCATGGAGGCTACAATGTCCGATGATCCCTAGCTTTTTATGTGTAGTTGGTAAAACTGCCATCGTCTAACACTACACTTTCTTTAAATTAATTGAACAAGTACGTTTCGTAAAGACATAAAACTTGAAATGGCTATTTATAATACAAATCATTCTTTGTTGGACACTATTCATTTTTCAATTGACTTAATATTGAAACTGGGTGCTGGTACAGTTAATACTACCAAATACGTGTACGGCGCAAACGGCGGTAGCTCAGTCGGAGCACGATTGCTTCTCAATTGATTGGTCAACGTTAAGGCTACGTTTCCACCAGAGATGTGCGAGGTAGCTAGACGGTGTGAGGACGCATCCTCACACTGCCTAGCTAGTTGTTAGCTAGCGAAGCTGTGAAACGGTGTGATGGTTTCCACCAAAGCTATGCGACGTATAGACGTGCGACTCCCACACATCTCTCGCTTTTTTATATGTACAAACTAGCCTTCTTATACTAGAGTTGTACTAAGCGAGGCTAGGAAAATGAAGTAATCCTATTGGTGGATTTTTTCCTTGCACACCGCCTCGCTACCTCGCACATAACTGGTGGAAACGCAACTTTAAATTAATTTTTAAGTTATGTACATTTGTAAATATTTAGCAGCAATTCCTCTCGTTAACCATGAAGGAAAACACCGTGATGAATGAAGAAGAGGCAGGTGCTTCATTCTTCTTCAACCTGTTCACTTCTCCAACCCGTTCCGTAACAATAAAGCTCCTCGTGAAAGAGTTCGTCCAGGGAAGTACTGCCACCTTATCTATTATATGCCGCCAAGCAGTAATGTGAGCATCCGGTTTTGAGGAATAAGGGTGCTGGTGAAACTGCGGGCACTTGGGACTATAAACTTTATGCCTCAGAGTGACAGGCGCTGCGGCAGTGTCCTTCAAATCTTTACGGTTAAAGCTCTGAGTGGCACTGCAACTGTTATGGGTAGGCGTGTCATTTACCTACATAGCGTAAACTCTCTATTTGGAGGAGACTCGTGCCCAACAGTAAGACGTACAATAGATTGAAAATGACGAAATAACGCAATAGGTTTTAAAATGTTTCAGAAAGTAGCTATTATATTTAAACGATAAATATTCTTGTTTCTAATGGAATTGACCGTAATAAGAAACATTCATGCCGATAATAACATCGTTTTCCCTATCATTTGATTGGCTTCCAGCTACCTTTGATGCTTCCTTGCCGTCATTCCTTTCGCTTTGATATTTGCAAATTTCAATCTCCCCGCTTCCGTTTGAAACTCAATTCTCGATTTGTTTACAAACACGTCGACAGATAAGTGATAAAAATATAAATTTGTTTTTTCTCACAAATAAGGAGTCAAATAATTTTAGAAATCAGCAATTAGGTCAATAATTTCAATGTATAAAACGTAATTATGTATTTGTAATATTACAGTTATCATCAAACACATATGTATTACCTATGCGCAATATAACCGTGTATATAAAATTTCATTCACATTTAACTGTATGTGACTAGTGCCATGCACGCGTGTGTTGGAAACCCATTCTCGTCGCCACTGTTAATGAAAACAACGCATGTTACTTGTGCCGTCATTTTATTAACTGATCACACCGTTATGTAATTTTTCTGTTATCAAATTCTTGACTTCAAATGAATACCGAAAAATTATAAAATAGATATGATTCACCATGATGACCTACTATGCGTGAATTAGTAAAGTCGATCTTTTTTACTACTGTTATTTCTTCTTTATTATATTACTCATAATATTTTCGACTAAAGTGCTTTGTATCCAGGCCGTGCATTAAATAAAGAAAATAGTTTATTATCTGTAGTTAAAAATACGACTGTATATTATGTGTTAGACGATTTCATTGGACACTAACCGGTTGTCCATTCCCCCAGGGCATGGACGTGGACGCAGGTGTCACTAGACAGATTTTGATGAAATATTCATAGCTCGCCTCAAGACCGTAGCAGATGTAAATTTCACTATCCCGACGAAGAGCGCCGGCGCGGCGGCGACGGCATAACTACAGTATGCTTCTCTAACTCCACCAGCAGTCACAAGCCCCATCTTGTTATTCTTTATATACAATAAAGTGACATTTATGCAAAGAAATAATGCATGCATGCAAATGTATAACAAAAAAGAACGATAAGATCTGTTTCAAAGAAATTATTCACACAACTATATATTATTAAGCC
>NW_020653850.1:460441-522819 GCF_003589595.1 Hyposmocoma kahamanoa
TCTGAATTTACACCACATACGTTTTCTTCTTTGTATTATAATTTTATGTAGATAACGACAATATTTTAGTTCTTCGACAAATTAAAATAATCCAATAAAACAAAATTAGTGTTATATCGTTGTCAATTTAATATCAATAATAATAAGAATAAATTCTACCAACGGATGAATATTATATAAATATTAATGTACTTATGACGAATCGTGTTTCGGAACGCGTCACTATCTTTTTTTAGTCAAAAGAAAAAGTGTATCTTCGGGATTCGCTCTGGGCCTTTTGGGGACAAAAGTGTCGTTTTTATTTTGACTTTCAATTATTTTGTGAAATCTAGTTTAAAGTGGAATAGGATAGTGCTATTGTGCCTTAATCAAAGATTAAAACGCGAAATTATACGAATCTCGAACTAAAATACCCGTATCTGCCCGTTCTAAGGAATCCCGAGCCAATCCAAGCACGCCGCCTCAAATTGCCTATCCCCTTTGTGGCGGCCATATTCACAGAAACATAATTAAACGAAGACATGGCTCAAAAGACTTAATAATGTACCAAGACTTGGCTGTATGGTGTAAACCTTTGCCTTTTCCTTTATGGAAAGAAGAAGAAAAAAACAAAGTGTATCTTCGGATGCGTTCTGAATTTGCATCTCATCAATTTTTATTCTTGCTTGTACTTATAATTTTGTGTGATTATTGAAATTATTTTAGTTCTTCGGCGAATTTAAATAATGTAATAAACAATATTAGTTATCGTGGTCCCATTTAATGTCAACCATAATAAGACTAAAATATACTAACGGATCTAAATTACAAATAATGTACGACAAATCACGTAGTTGAACATGTCATTATGTTTTTTTTTTCATCGAAGGAAAAAGTTAGGTGCACCACAGTCCATCGTCAGGTTCGAATTTCAAAAACCTTTTCCAAAGACGTGCAAAGCGCGCAGATTTCTAATGAGAAAGAAAGCCTTTCCGAGCTAGTGACGTGAAAATTTATTTGTTATGTAGGTTAATAAAAAAAATACACAGAGGAACATAATGTTTCTCTGTGTAATTTTTTTGTGTGTTCGACTATAAACAAGTCTATGAAAATGGTGAAGAATGTAATATAAGCGACACTTATAATATTGGAGACAAACGAAGCAACAGAAAAATGTTTAACAATGACATGTCACGTGATGATCATGCTATTCATGCAAATTTTTGAAATGCAAACAAAAGCCCCATTCGTTTCTGACTAAATTTAAGAAAACAAAAGGTGCGCGAAGACAAAGCCCATTCTTGTCGTATATTGCAGAAGTTATGACCAAAACTGTATATTGAAACTATTGCCCTCAATAACTCTGCCAAGTGAACAGCTGAACAAGTCAAAGTTTGCACTATAGTCGTCGTTGATATAAGTATTTCATTCATGGTCGCCATACCAACCCCGCTCGAACACGTCGCATACAATACAAACTCTGTGCGGGAACTTGTCCCTAGTTGCAAGTTTCAACTTTTAAACTACAGTACGGATATTTATCGTCTTGAAATGTATAATTTTAATTTCTGAAAATCTAAAAAAAAACTCCTTGCTCTATTCAATACAAGATGTTACGAAACAAAGTTGGGCAAAAATTAAAGTTAAATTGCAGAAATAAATATTTTGTTACGAAATATAAATTGAACTTTATGCCGTTCACCGTAGCGTATTCACTTTATGTGTAGTCATGCAAACGTATAAAAATCCAATACCTCTGCTATCTGAAGTTATAATAACATACGTGACAAATGGGAAAGTTTGGATGGATGGATGGATGTTACTGAAGTCCGTTATTTTGATGAAATATGATCGATAAACATGGTAAAAATTGCATTAGGGTAGATTAATTCGACCAAGAATAAATTAGTTTCAAACAATATTGGCATTCAAAGTTTGATTGCTGTATTACGGTCGTTTATGCCTGAGCTTTTGTTGCACGGAGGCGATCATAAAATGAGTGAAGCATTAGCTGAGCTAACATGTACAGACATGGATTGGTGCCTTGGTACGATCCGCGGGCAGGGATGATGATCCGTTTGAGCCTTCGCCTGTTTCGCCTCGCCATGCCTCTCGACGCGTAGCAACGCTACGCGACGCAAAATGTAAAGTCAGGTCAAGCTCGAGCCAAGCGTTTGGCTTGTTCACTCCACGCCCGGTAATGGATGAATATAGAAATGGCTTTATTCATGTATTATCCTTGACATACTAACTTACTTAAACCGTCTAAAACGGATTTGAAAAATTGGATACGGTAAAAGGCGCTGGCTCAGCATAAATGTGAAATTTACCCACGACGACTCCACGACCTTGTTAAAAGAGAAGCGACTTGTCATCTCTGACAGCCATTTTGTTTTAAAAAGAAATTAGACGAAAAACTATCACGTACTGAAACGTTTAAGTATTGTGATTATTGTGTGGGTATAATATTACATGTGTACAGAAAATTAACCTGTATACAAATATTTTATTTAAATATGTTTATATGGGGGTGATGTACTTATTATAATTATAGGCAAAACACGTACTGGGGCGTGCATCGAGAATCACATTAGGTCATTCTGAATTTGATTTATTCTGTTCAAACATGGACACGGGCGGGAAATTTCCAAATGTCACTTTGACACATCACGCGAGTGCCGAGCTTAGACGATGACGTCGAGGACACCCTTTGTATATTTGTTTGATATTTCCCTTTTTCTTTCTTGTTTATTTTTTTTCACTGTCTCTTTCGGCTGTTTTTGAGTAATTCTGTTTTTATAAATCTCTCCTTGCCTTTGTAAAGCAGTATATATTCTTTTCTAAATAAAATTTGAATTCTCATCTTTATACATAAGTATCAAAGTATATATAATACTCCTATTATGTAGTATGCTAATAAATAGTAGGTAGTACTATACCTATGCATGTATGTGGTGATCAGTGTCGACCGCACCGAGATCCTAAAATTGGATTTAAATCAGACAAATTGCACAATTTCATAAACGATTAAGTGCAATACTAAGCTTGACCAAAGGGTAATGCTCGTACGTTAGCCATTTGTGGCCTCGACTTTTTTACCTTAACGGATTATGTGAGATGGTATTACATATAGCAGAAGGAATATTGTTCCAACAAACTAGTGGCCTAATATCTTTTTTTTTACTATTACTAATATAAAGATCGAACACAAAAAAAATCTTTTTCGAGCCGATGGGACGTGAACCCACGACCGTACTCCACCGTAGTATTGCTCTTACCGACTGAGCTACGGGTCAAGTTATCGAGTTGTCGAAACTCTCCTATGTGTTTTTTTTTTGTTAATAATCTTTGTCACAGATTACTTAATAGTTACTTTGTACTGGGTATCGGCATTCTGCGCCACTAGTGACATCTAGTTAGAGATTTTAGAACGTTCTTGACCGCTTTCACTTTTTTATGATTTTATTGGCGAAAGGAACAGGACGTGCGCCTTGTAACAAGCGACACGCCCATAACAAATGCAGTGCCACTCAAACCTTTAAATCGCAAAGACCTACCTGACACATAAAATTGATAATGATAGGTGAGGTGCCATTACTGCCCTGGACAAACCCTTTCACAAGGAGCTCTACCGCTACTAAAACTTCCCGTACAGGTATCGGTACTACGTCGTGGGGGCACAAGCACAAATATCCGTTTTGATCTTGATTTAATGCGAGAGTTTACCTCGGGTGACTATAATACTGATATTCTAGTACCTACAAGTAATCAGTCACACGACAACATCAAACAAGACCTCAACTAGACGTAAATTCAGACGTCTATCAATACGCATCCTCGATAACACAGTGACGGTACTGTAACCTGGAGACGTAGCTTAGATTGCGTAGCGAGAGGTACTTTATATGTAAATATAAACTGGGATTAACTTCATAACTTGATATTTATTGTATTTTTTTAAATGTTCACTTACGGAGGCTATTTCTAGATCTGCCATGATGTTCTGTTCTCTATCCTATTTTTTTAAACACATTCTAAATACAAAACTATATTCACTCGGCCCGTAGTCCTAGTCATAGAGGAAAAGGAAACTACTACTATAGGAAAAGCAATTTTTGCAAAATCTAGAGAATAGATTTTTTAAAAATTACGTGACTTGCCATTTAACTGATGCCAAATATCATAAAATTCTACTTTATATGCAAAATGATGTATCACTTTCATTTCAGATTTTTTTTTTTTTCATTTATTTTTGTCAGTTTTCCTAAAACGTTTCGCACACCGATAGTGCGTATAATAAATTGCCTTGGCTGTATGGTTTCAAATCTTTGCCTATTCCTTTAAGGAAAGAATGAAAAAAACAACAACTAGTTGCCATGAATATTCATTTAAATAAGCACCAATGTATAAGAGTGTATAAGACATTATTTCTGCACTTGCACCTATCATATATTTACACTGTCTTCATTTAGAAAGGTACTATGACTTCGAGGTTATACCGGGGTTATATATTTATGTAGAATTAAATATACATTGGACAAAGACATATATTAGTTGTTATTTCGCTAGTGAAAAATCGTGCCTCCATGTTTACGGGCATTGACAATAATATAGATGTCAACGGGTAAACAGAATCGAGTACATTCATTTTGCGTTCAAGGGCCAGAGACAGTAATTAAGCCAAGAGAGCATAAAAGATTCGTACGAGCGAACTCGCAAAAGTCCAATTTGAAGAACTTTCTTAATTACGAATGTTGTACCTTTAATAAAGGGACAATTACGTACTTCTACGTCGGTCACATATTGTTCAAAGTATAGTCGATTGTTTATAATCGTCCCTGAACTCCGATAGCACACTACTTAATTGCATTACCTAAAACGTGGATTTTACTTCCTGGATAGTTCTGTAGGGGCATTGAGCAATAAGCCAACTTGCTCCGTCTTTAGTTCTTGTACATTGCTCAACAATTTCTAAATAGATAATTTAACCATCCTCTTCAAGAGCTTCATTTAGGGCTTTCAAACCGGGTAACTCGGTCCCGAAAATTTCGAGTGTCGACATTTTTTGGTATTTTCGAGACAAGAAATGTTTTCAGTCTCTTAGAGTGGAGTTTAAGTATAATCTGTGGTGATTGGAGAATGATGGTAATCACGTCCTCTACATCTGAAACGACATCTACGCCTTTCTCCAGTGTCGAATAAAAAAATGAAAAAAGTTTCGTGAATAATTTCTTGCTATAAAATTTAAGTTAATAAAGAATTTAATTTAAATGTCACGTTTTAAATGCAGCGAGACTGAAAGCCCTAGTTTCTATCTGTTCCTTCATCGCGCATAACAAGAAACAGCTAGAGATACACCCATTGTAAACCCTAGACGCGAAGGCTAGCAATAAATTTTTTTGTAATATCCAGAACCATATTCTTCCTAAATAGATGAATACCCTGAACAAAGTCAATTCCCAACAATTCCGTCTGCAAACAGAGATGGCCATTAACTCGTGAACTAGTCGGGAAACAATACCAGCGCTCTGTGTTTTGTTCCAGAACTTCGCGGTACTTTGACAACTACTATCAAGTGTGCCTTGCGATTGCAGGTTTAAAGTTCTTGCGTTACACCGTTTCATTTTCACTGTCGCGGCGTAGATCGAGTTTGTAGTCACGAAACTAAAGTAAAAGTAGTCACTCTTTCGCAACTTTCCGGGAATCAAATGCAGAACAAATGTGTAACTTTCATAGAGCATTGTCTCGGGGGAAATTCGTTTGGAGATATAGTGCCGTGTGGTTTGTTATTGGCGCTATATTTTCTCAAGTTGAGAAAGCCTTCGCTTCGTTGCCGCGTAATACTGTTAGACAACAACTGTAACAAGGAAATAGTCTCTTTGTTTATTCAAAGGATTAGAAATAAACAGGCCACTTGAAATATGTATATATGTAGGTACGTTCATTCGAAATTATCATCAATTCAACAACGGTGGGTAGCATGCGCAGGCACTGTGTAATGGTTACAATTGGTCCCACACCAAAGTAGGCCTGACTTGTGGTATAGCTTTACGATTTTAATAGACATTTTTGCACTTTTCATATATCGCGCCCTGTGCGTTCAGTATAATGACGACGCTCTTAGAATGATGACGGGGTTGCCGTGCTACTGTAGTGCTTCGGGAATGTTTACCGAGGCGCGAATGGACGTCTTTAGCCCCATTTTGTGAAAGCGGGTAGCATCACAGTGCGGGGCAGCGCCAATGGCCTTCTTCGCACAGTGGCCGATAGGAACGATGGGCCCATATTATATCAATGAGTACCCGTACTCATTGATACACGTCAATGTTTAGAATATAATTTATATTAATATAGTTTGTAAATATGTTGTTACTAACACTATATGGATATTTTGTCCGAAATAAAGATTCGAATTTAATTGAATCGAAAAATTAATAATTTTTTGATCGCAATATTTTAGTAACAATAGAGCTTGTGAAAGAGTTTGGTCAAGGCAATACTGCCAACATACCTATTTATGATGTCAGCATTACTGCGTTCCGGTTTCGAAGTGTGCCGTGAAAGAACTTGCCCACTTTATATGTCAATATGATCTTTGCGATGTAAAGCTCTGAATGATACTGCAATTGTTATGGGTATGTCACTTGGTATGGTACAAAATTCAGACCAGAAGATATAAAATACGAGTGATACAGCATTAAAGTGATTTAGGAAAATATTAATCCAGTTCAATGCTATAAACTTCGTACAATATTAATACGATTTTAAGACTTTCGTGGTTATTCACTAAATGATTATCACTAATATCAAATTTCTTACCACGTTATGATTTCTATTTATTTTCCCGATATTTTGGAACGGTTGCACGCTCCGTGGTCACGGGTTGACTGGACGGCGACAGATGACAGCTTTAAGAGCAGACATATCTGTCTACCCTCTTGCGCTGTCGACGACTACCTTCATCGCGATTTGTCGGGAAAATAAAATGAAGTCATACCGTGGTAAGAAACCTGATATTAGTGATAATCATTTCATATTAATACGTGTAGAAAATTTAACACTGAATGCAGTTATAACAAAAATGCAACACTTAGTGGCGAGAGTGAAGCAGACGAAAGAATGAGTGAAAGAACGGAGTGAGAGCGATGACGGACAACATTTTTGCGCACGTTGAGCGTTTTATACATTTTTAAGCTTTTTATAAAACTAAAAAAGAAACCTACCACTAACAACCATAATTGCGGTTCCATCGAGAAAACCTCACACATATACATTATATATCTTCCGCATCGTATTCGCCCCGAAATAGGAATTAACTATTTAAACCACATTAATGTATGAACCCAAAAACCTGGATTAAGCGAAGTATCAATCAACGGCAAGAATTACATTCACCACTAGTCGCTGTTAATTAGTAGTAATCAATTATTCAACTGTTGCGCCCCCTTGTGGACCCGCTCGGGCCGCTACGGCGACGGCCGCCCGCTACAAGGCCGACGGGCCGTTCGCTTTGCGTTACGTATGATGCATCAAAAAAATAAGACGGATGGAGCGGAAATAAAGACAATTTCACACGCTCAACAGGCTTGTTTAAAGAAGCATTTAATTGAGTTATTGGAAGTAAACCTAGTTTTTTTATGATATCAAGTGACGGAACGAACAAGTCGTGCGCCTGATGGCAAGCTACACGCCTGTCCATAACCATCCCATGTGCCTGCAATTTCACCAGCACCGTTCAAAACCGGAACGCAGTAATGCTAACATTATTGCTGTAATGGGTAAGGTGGCAATACGTCCCTAGACGAACTCTTTCACGAGTTCTACTGCTACTGCTGGAATTAATACAAGTCTGCTATTCTACAGAAATTACCAGTAATATAAATAAAAAACACCCGCTAACAGCACCGCAAGGAAAAATCGTAGTGGACCATGATCAAACCCATGCCCAATGGTGGAACGTATAACGGGGTGATTATAATGGCTACATGGTTGTGTCATTTATAGACAGCAACCCATGAAGTTTGTAGAGCGCAGTGATCGTGCAGGTGACGATAGTAAGTGAAAAACAAGCACGGCAATGGAGCTATCAATGTTGGGTAATTGCTACTTGTTACAAGGTCAATAGTGGTCAAAAGCGACTCGGTCAGTAAGTCCTAATTATGGCCTCGCGTGATAGTCTCGAACTCGGAAAAAGTTACCATTAATTGCTATTTTACCCGACGTAAGCTAACTGGAAGTTAAATAAGTTAATAGTGTTCAATTACCTTGATAGAGATGGACAATGGAGTAGTTAACTACTTGATTATGTAAGGATATTAGTGGACACCCGTATTTGAACCAATTGTATGGTACAGCTTTATCAAGTGGGTTTTTCTGCACTGCCACTTGCTAACATCAAAGGTTATCTTGTTACCGCATGTCCAACGGTCATTACAGTTGCTTAGCTACATTAAGGTATATAGGTGCGGACTCAAAACCCACACTGAAGAAAAAAATGATTACAATGAGTTTTAATTGAATCATTTATCACTTGATTAAATTCATTGCGTAAAACATTGCTACAATCACTGCACTTGTTATTGCAATTATTGTACTTGATAGGCTCAGATATAGGAACAGTTGTGTTGTGTATGGTGACAATTTGCAGTTGTCTGTACTGCCACGCCGACCATGGGAAGTTCAGGGCGCAAGTAGCCGGAAAGCCACCCGTGAAAGGCTGCCCCGCTACCTAAAGAAAAATCCTATAATGTTCCATTTTGCCAGTTGACAACCGGAGAGGAGTTCCAGGTAGACATCTCCGGGGGAGTTCAGGCGCCTACGGTCTCCTACTGATTGTAACTTCGTGTGGCAGTCTGAGCTTATAACCGACCAACGGTTACTATTATAAAAAAAGAAGATGCATAATCCATCTTCAACAACTTATTATTATGTCAATCACTTTAATTTCTTATGTTATGCTTTGATATTGATTTTTCAATATAAAGGATTTAGTAATTACTGTATTATACCATAAAATTCACTAGTTGTAATTTTTTTCATATTTCATTGAATAAAGAACCAAGCTTCTGTATAATCATAATGATGAACATAACAGTCTTAATAGGTACTTGCTCTTATTAAACTCCTACAAAACTGAAAGCTATTCAAGAAAATGTTCCTAATTAATAATCTTTTAAAAGGTGCTGGGAGAAATCTTTTCAACTTCCCGGAGGCACGATTCAAAAAAAAGTCAGGCAAATTTGAAAGAGGGTGGGTGCCAAAAAATCGCGTCATCGCCTTCTCACCGATTTTAACTTTTCAAATAAAAAGTTTACGAGACGATGCAATGGCCACTATAAGAACAGGGCCAAGGAACTCCTTGGTCTCCATGCTCTGCCTAAATAGTAGCATCTGGAACAGTTTTCGTTCAAATATGAAACATTTTTATCTCTCTGTCTGTTTATAAAGAAGCTTCAGAAAATGCATATCGTACATCTCAAGTAAACGTACGTATATCTTTGTATTTTCTCGTACTTCCCTTTATAAATACTCTACTATTTACATTTCACTATGAGTTATGGCAACTTTACAAAGTTTGTTCAGGTAACTTCGTTATTATAGCGAAGCGGGCCGTGATCTCGGCCATCTTAAATTTTATTTCAGTGATAGGGTCCAGGGGGTGGACGTCAACGGAAAACGGGGTCTGCAGCGAGCATAGGCGTCCCTCAAGGTTCAATTTAAGTTTCTATCCATGTTCTAAGCTAATATTCATTACTAGTCAATAGTCTTTACAAAACCCTATGTACAAAAGTAGTATGTTCAAAAATCCATGGGAGTGGTCCGTTTAGTTCTATCGTATTTCTCCTGTCTATGATTTTCAAATAATTATTGTAAAGGATAAATAAATGGGAACAAGAATCAATTTACAAGCAACAACCCGTAGACTTTCTTTCTCATTCTACACAGGGGAATCTGTCAATGAAATGATTAGTATGATTAGTAGCAGTAGAGCTTCTTGTGAAAGAGTTCAGTCCAGATAAGTACCGCGACTTTACCTATGCTACAAGCAGTAATGTCAGCATTACTGTGTTGGCGAAATGGACTTGTCAACTTATGTCTCAAGGTGTCGGGCGCATTGGCAGTGCCCCTAAGATCTTTGCCAATTAAAGCTCTGAGTGACAGACAGACACTTGACATTATAAAAAATAAAAATAGTAATAGTATTCAGTCAATTTGACGATTGCAGGTTCATTTAACTAAGAAATAAAGACTATTTGGACTTGAATTTAGAAGACTATACATTCTCGTTTATAGAACCCGTCAAAGCATTCAGCCTATACGTGAGCAAATCAACAGAAGTGTTTAGTCAGGCTCAAACGTTCTCACTAAACTCATCATCAAACACAAATAGTTCTTTAGGGACAGTAAACAAGATTAACTGCAAATGAAGCTTAGTAAACAGAGTTTAGCAAAAGATACTCGAGGCCGGTAGTCTCACAACACAAACTCTGTGTTTGCTATGATAATAGGGACTTTTTGAGACAGTTTGCATTTGTTGAGAACATACCACATAGACATAACAACGAAAACTGTCAACCGTGACCATGGGACATGTAAAGGGCCCGAAACGTCGGTTTGTTTGAAAAAACAAATATACGCGATTTAAAGCCGGAAAAATAGTTTCATTTCCAACTCGATAAATATTATTGATTTAACTTGGAGTAACATTTAAGGTGTCCAATATATCTTGCTACAAGCATGCGATCCAATAGTAATATAATGTTTGTCACGTTGATATGGCATAATGAAAAACCTTCCAAAAAAGTATAAAGAAAAAACGATCAAGAAAAATTCAAGACAATTCCACTGTACAAAAGTAATCTACTGTTCTAATATGATATTTACTTTGGATTACAACTTTAGGACCCTGTTAACAATACTAACAGAGAACATCAAAAATGAAAACACTACGTAAACAGAGGAAAACTCGTTATATAATTCAAAGAGCTTTTTTCTTGTTAAAAGTCGCAGTTTATTGCCAACGTTCAGACAAAAACAAGAACAAGGGGAAAAGTTTTTCATCTTTGCGTTATTGGAGCGTAAAAGCGCACGACAGAAGCAAGGGAGTTGATAATTACTTGAACAATGCAGCAGTAACCGAGCACTTAGTGGTTAATTCATTACCCAGTTATATATTACAATTAGGATACAATACAGGGACTTGTTTGAAGTTAGTCAAATGTTATTGTGAAAATACCAACCAACTTTAAATGTGGAATAAATTTCTGAGGAAATACGTCGTACATTGAGCTTGTATTCAAAGCTCAAAAGGAAATTTAAGGGCTATATGCAGCTTGAAAAAATAGACATCTACCAATTCTTTCAAAAACTTGAAATTCTGCCTTTACTCTCCCCCTATATATCCCTACACATATTTGAAATTGCTGTTTTCGTTGCGCATTATCATCATTTTGATTCGTTCCATGGGCGCGCTGTTTGTGATTAATACATAAATTAGATCAAGAAAAATGCTCCATATAAAGAGAGTGTACTTATAATGACCTTGAAGGTCTACAATAAGTTCTGAGCGAAATTAAAAATTACAGTAATTGTGTACAATTTAAGAAATTATTATTTAATTATCTGGCATGACATCATTGGAGATTACTTACAAAATTGACTTTTTTAACTATACAGCCTTGTTAAATTTATTAATATTTTCATTTTGTGGTTTATTGGATGGCATGAGTATACAAATTATTGCACGATTATCGACATAAAAATTACCAAAACTTATACCGCAAGACTTCTCACAATGATTCAAAAACCAATACTATAACGCCTTTGTCACAAAGAAATAAATCAATTTGAGGCTTTCTTTAGATCTCTGAAACTAACTTTACCCACGCGTTGAAGCACACTTTTATTAGTAGTAGCAAAAACCCTTCTCCTTCTATAAATATATATATATAACACGTAGGTAAGTGGTTAGTAACTTTCTCTTTACTCTAAAGTAGTGTACAATTTGCTGTACGGCTTTCCAAGTTTCCTAAAGGCTTCCTATTTTTCATATTTCCAGAATATTCTTAAGTGAGTGCAGCACTCAAGCGGAGCTCGTTTAGTGTTCGTCGAAGGTCTGGTGCATTAATCCAACAGCTTCAGAGATTTAATAACTCACTCAGCTGACTTAGCTTAGTTTCGCTTTACTCAGTCCGCACCACGTAGTGATCCTGTTTCATGCGCGCTACATAACATTATATCGCATTACTACCTTGAGCATTTTTAGAGAAATCATTTTTAAAAACCCTAACTTGCAAGTTTAAGAAATGGCAACCTCACCTTTTATCACCCTGTTTTCTGGCTCCTGACCACTCACTTTTGACATTTTGAATCGTTCTCTAATTTATTTTCTTTGTTATTCTTACTTCGGTTCGTTCCGTCATTACTCCCATCAATATTCTCAAACCAAGAGATCGTGCCACCTTTCTAGTAAATTAATACTTTTCAATTAAAAACGTAAAAATGTTTCTATATGCAATTTAATAACAAAGAAACAATGTGAAGAAAATTGTCTATGCACATTGCACATACATTAACATACATTTATGAAGCTACCATAAACAGTTATACGTCAAGAAAGTCAATGACAAACCTCTACAAGGACATTACCAAAGCTCTCAAGGGCATATTGGACCGAGAAAAACCTACAGAACATGCTTGAGGGGTGCCAGTAGGCTAGTAGCTTTATCCTTAGCCTGCATATTAAGTACAATACCTTATGTAAAGCCGTGGATCATTAAATAAATAATCCTGAGATTGAGATTAGAAACTCGTATGCAAATTGAAAACGTTGGTTGTTTCATTATTAAACATTGTGCAAAAATCAATATGAGCCTTTTCAACCGCTATTTTTTTACGTTATGTTTTAAAATCATGTCTTTCTCTAGTACCTTAGAAATATCCATAGTAAGGCTCTATTCAGAATTTAGTTCTTTGGTATTAATATAAGTGCCTTGAATATTTATTAGTTGGCTTGTTTGATTTCGACAACCCACTTCTGATTGATGGTATCGATGATTGAGGTGTTTTTCACGTTTTCTCGAACGTTCTATCTTGTATGTCTTGTTTGGAACGATATCCTACTTCTGATTAATTACCTACTATCTTCGATCATTATTGACGACGTCGTAAAGTGAGCGAGAGGTGTACGTATTAGATTCCAGATAAAACCGAACATATTATCCTAAATTGATCCTACCAGGAATGAACACTGAATTTCCTTCCTCACCAAACGCCCGTAGTATCGACTAGGCCACCGGAGGCGTCAAATCGTATTACATAAACACTTTTGGTATATTATCATTAGTAGAGAAAATGTTTTCCACGATAAACACCTATCCCTTTCGCAGAAATTTTGAGCAAAACATGTACAAGCAGGTGAAGCTGGAATATTCACGAGGTAGAGCAGTTAAGCCGTTAAAAGGCTTCGGGTTGTGTTGCAGGTTTATGCATCTACTTAACTATTAACTGAGTTTCATGATCGTTTCTAATTTTTGATGTGAAATCGTAAAAAAATAAAGTTTAAAATATTTTTATGACATTAAAAGACTTCCTTTTTATTACAGAAATGACTTCGTCATTTAAAGCTACACAACAAAGCTACGTGGCTATTACAATAACTTTTGCTTGAAATTTTCCCTAAATTATTTCAGATCATTGTATAAGTGACGTCGCAATTCGCTTATTAGTAGGCAGTAAAATTTTTCGTCCTTTGGAACAGCCTTAGGCTCAACTCACACTGGCGCAGAGTCGAAGCGTCGCGTCGCGTTCTGTTTATCAACTTGAACATTTGGCGACGCGCGTCGTCGCGCGACGACGCTCGCATTGGTGCGCCCGGATCACAGTGTGGTCGGAGCTTCTGACGCTTCACTGCGCTCAAGTGACGCGCGAAGCTGCTCGACTGCATCCAAGCTTCGATTTCCATATTTGCATAACATAAATTTGTACCTTAATAATGGGAAAATAGAGATGAATATACTATAGGCGAAAAACATGACGCGTCACAACGTTTCGACTTTGTGTTTGTGTTTAATCTACTTTTGTCCATTCTTTGTTAAATTTAGGCTATGGTAGTATATACACAACACACCTTCATTGTGTTAGTAATGTCTAATACCCGGCCGGGATTCCAATAGGTGCATTTTAGGTTAATTGACGAAGTGAATCGTTAAAAAAATGATTAAGTTCATTACTGCAAATGTTATGTTTGACATACCCAAATAGAAACAGGTTATATTACCGGTGTAGATTGTAAAATTAAAAGTCAGAACTCCTATATCTGGGAAAAAAAGAATTAAATAAACGTGACGTTGTTAAAGGTGAGGTCGTCAAGATTTCCGGCGAAAAAATTAAAATTTAAGATACAGTACGGCCAATTAGAGGGCACAATCTGTCCCGGAGGGTGAAAAAAATTAATAACATGTCTTGTTTATTCAATTTTTTTGACAAATAAAGGAGTTTGAATTTCACATATACATTTGAATTTGAAATTTGAATGCAAATAGCGATTGTACTTTTTGCTGCACAAACGTTCCAACGAAACGTCAGTTCCGTTGAAATCCCAGTCAATAACAAGAACACGTGATTCGCACTGGGCCTTTTGGAGAGAAAAGTGTAGTTTTTATTTGGACTTTCAATTATTTTGTGAAATCTAGTTTAAAGTGGAATAGGATAGTGCTCTTGTGCCTTAATCGAAGATTAAAACGCGAAATTATACGAATCTCGAACTAAAATACCCGTATCGGCCCGTTCTAAGGAATCCCGAGTCAATCCAGACACGCCGCCTCAAATTGCCTATCCTCTTTGTGGCGGCCGTATTTACAGGAACATAATTAAACGAAGACATGGCTCAAAGGACTTAAATCCAAGCCAAAGTTATTAATAAAAAATAGTAATGCTAGAACACGAAGCAGCACTTTTAAAACGCGATAAATCAAAGAGCCACCAAAAAATGTTCGAAGCTCAACTCGATAGAATACGTGAAGGGATTGTAACATGCAAAACGGCGCAAATTTGATAAATGTGAGGATGCGACTGCCGCTGCGCGATTTGGCACGGGTTCAGTTAGGTGCGATTTACGGCCATTTATTTGCAAAGCGTTTTTCTGAGTGAAAACATTAACTTAATCGTGACCGTTTGGGATGTAGATTGGTGTTCACAGTGAGTTGCCATTTAGAACGAGAGTGTTCATGAAGCTGTCACACATCGTCGTTTACAACAGTTGACTAAAGATAATTATATACTCTCGTGGACATAATTTTTATGAGGTACGCTAAAAAAGTTAAATTATGATAACAATGTTTAACATGAACCACTGGCCACTTAAACTAGAAAGTTGAAAAAAGAATGACTTCAATCGTCTTTGGATTTCGATTGTCTGTTGTAAGTATTAAACACAATTGTTCACTCTGTACATTAAAAAACGTTTAATCTTTAAGAGGTTTTAACGTTTCCAGACAAAGGAAATAACGAAAATTTTAATATAGACATGAAAATAAATATGCCATTTAAGTTTTAAAGTTGGGCAATACGTATAGTTTATGTCCAAAATGGATTTAGCTTGTGCAATGGAAAACGTGCATTCTGAATAAATCGTAAAAAGTAAAACTTCTCCTTTTAGAATAACTTTGAAATGAAAATAATTTCAAAACTTTAAGTATCCATATGGAGTTTCAATACAAACAAGTAACTGGTGTGGATTAAAAGCACGGAATGGTTTAGTTAAATTTATCTCGTGTATTTAACTTAGTTTAGCCGCGCCTCAACTTTCTTGTTGGTGAAAAGTCTTTAGTTCGCAACAAAATTATACAGCAGATTCTTTTTGCTAGCAGTTTTTTAAGTAATATACATGACCTGCGCAATGAAAGCGATCCTGTACATAACTAATAATAATGCTAGACAACTGCACATTGCCTGTACTATGAGTACCAGATCAACGGAATTCACTCCGGGTCACTTTCGAGAACACCCAGACCAGGACTAATTTCGAAAAGTTCGTTTCCCAAATTGGTTCTATCGAGAATCGAACCTCGGGACTTTTCATCTATTGCCCGCAGTGTTAACCACTAGGCCACTGGGATCGTCGAAATTACACATAACATTAATAACCTTTTAAACGCGATCAAGTTAGCACCTCTTTGTCAGTTAGGACTAAGTAATTGACTGAGAATCGAAGTCTACGAGTTATCGAATTTCAAAGTGACAATAGAGAACGGAAGGAAGACCAAGAGCAACATACTGCGAAACAGTTAAAGGATGCATGGAAGGGGCTATCCCAAGAACAGCCCGGTTTTTGAATTGGACGATGATGTTTATTTTGCTAACCCTTCCTTACCCTGTGTTAAGAGACGAAAAACATGACGTACCTGCAACAACAAAAAATAATAATTACAAAGGTTAATTCTAAATAAATTTCAGTTAAAACATACTGTAGTCAAAACGTTGGCTTTAAGTAATTAAACTTTTACGCATTACACGAATTGAAAGGGGTTAAACTTCGTAAAAAAGACAATGGACTGCGGAAATTATGAGAAACGTTATTATTAATTAATTTCGTTAATTATTTTAGTTGTTATATACAAGCGGCCGTGGAGTTGTAACAAAACATGTAGGTCAGTGTATAAAAAAAATAGCTTTTACTAAATTTTGAACAGAGTGAAGAATAATGTGATCCATGAACGATGTGACTTAAAAAAGGACGTAGTAACAAAAATATAGATGAATGAAATGAAAGAAAGATATGCAAAACCAACGTGGACAGGCAACATTGGAAGAGGGCAGCTACGAAGAACGTTATGAGATAAAATCGAGAATGTTCTTGAAAAGGCTGGAGTTCGTGATGAAAAGTATAGAAGGGCTTATATGAAAAGATTGACTAATGTAAGTGAAGCAAGAGTGATTTGCCAGATCATTCAATGTGGCGTCAGATATTCTCTGCCTAGCGCAATGGGAAACCGAACGCACATGATTTATGTATGAACTGTTTATTAAATAAATCACAATGAAAATAACTTAAGTTGCGGTGTCCCAACACGGTCCATGCAGCACTTGCTGTTGTACCCCCTGTGCCGTGTACGATGGAAGATCTCTACGCGGCCACGGAGATTGCAATCAAAGTGGCAACATCTATTAAAAATCAGTGACACGAGAAGAAGAATTCAGTTTAAATTTTAATAAGGTATTTTCAAGTTTTGGGGGGTTTTGCCATAATCGTCACGCTCAGTGGCGGGGACGCTGCTGCCCATCCTCATTGACAAGATGGACAAGACGAAGATCGTGTCGAATAACCATGTACGGCCAGCTCCCATAAAGATCGGAAACTCTACACTCGAAGCTCTTGACAATTACGTATACCTGGGACAAATTATCTAGTTAGGTAGGTCCAACTTCGAGAAAGAGTTCAATTGTCGAATCCGACTCCACTGGGCAGCATTCGGGAAATTACACCATATTTTCTCATCCAAAATACCAGTGTGTGTTGCCAGTGATGACTTACGGCACTGAGACGTGGACGCTTACTACGAGCGTAATGAAAAGGCTCAAGGTCACTCAAAGGGCAATGGAAAGCACTATGTTTGGAGTTTCGTAGCGAGATCGAATCAATAATGAGGATATCCGCAAGAGAACCAGAGTAACTGACATAGCCTTAAGAATTGCAAAACTTAAGTGGCAGTGGGCAGGGCACATTGCTCGCAGAACAGATGGCCGACGATGGGGCCGAGAAGTTCTCGAGTAGCGACCGTGTACCAGAAGATGCAGCGTGGGCGTATCACACAAGGTGGACTGATGATTTGGTGAAGGTTGCCGGAATCCGCTGGATGCAAGCGGCGCAGGACAGGTCGTCATGGCATTCTTTGGGGGAGGCCTATGTCCAGCAGTGGACATCTTTTGGCTGACATGACAATGATGATTTCATGTTTAATGTAGCATTTAAATTGATGAATAACGGTGTATCCGACATCTATTCAATTGAATTGAACAATACGTGTTAAAATTTGATTCTCGCAAGTCGCAACAACATCACAGACCTTAATATGAGCGCAAAATCGATAACCGCATTTGCGATCTCTAATTATATATACCTATACGGTGAAATACGAAGCGGCAGTTACCAAACCATATACCATTTAACTACTGCCTGTTTTAACTAGTAACATGTACGCGAGTCACGTTTCATTTTAATGGTAGGTTTGTGATTTTAATTTGAATTGAAAATTTCCATTATATATTAATGGTTTGTTAAAGAGAACTGTTGAAAAAAAACAAAAGACGGAATACGGCGTAAGGTAGTGGGTTTGTGAAACGAAATGCGGGGAGGCTGAGGAAGTGGAAAAGCGAAATAAAGTGGCAAACTATTGACGTAAAGGTGAGTTTTCTTTAACATTTTATGTGAGGTCACGTATCGTAAAACAGCTCATGCTTACAACCGGTTATGGATATCACCGAATGCTATTGACGCCACTCACAGAACAATACTCGTTCCTGAATATAGAGATGACATATAGACTTCAGAAGAATAAATAACAAAGCTTGTTATACTCGCAATATGATACTGATGTCGTAAGTTTAACTGCTATTAGTTACAGTTGATTCGTTTTGAAACAATTATCATTATTCATCTCTACATCGTACGCATCGCCTACGCACGTATTAAGTGATACTTAACGAATTTGAAACTAACGTAGGAAATGAATCTATTATTTCGGACCTAAATCGCGCAAACCAACGTTTCGGGTTCTTTACAGGTATGCGGCTGATCGTTAACAATTTTCAAAAATAACAAACTAATCCCCTATTAAACTAGTAAACGACTGTGGCCCAGATTGTAATTTAAAATGAAACATAAAAGCAATTTCCATATCCCAGCACTAAAAAAATAAAAACCGGTTCCAGAAAGTTCCATTTCTATATCTATGGTCCCATCCGTAGCATATACCAAATATAATAATCTGCGCTCATACAAACACGCGGATAATTTTAATAGCGGCTAGATGTTTGTCGAGCGAACCGCTCGCTGCGGTAAACACCGCTTCCAGCATTCAGCAATATAAAATGTACACATGTTTGCTTGAACAGCTGCAATTTATTTATATTTGTTTACATTCACATTATCTTACAGTGTGCAAAAGGTCGAAAATTCTTCCATAATTTATTCAAATTCATCACGATTATTTGGACAAGCAGGTCCTTAAAATTTTCGACTGTTTAACTTTTCACAAATCTAGAAAACTTTGCTTGTTTATAAGATTATTGCTTTTATACATTTCACTAGTTTCAAGAGCAAGAAATTGTTTGTTTGTTCTTGAAGTTTTACAGATACCAAGTTATCATTGCTGTATGGCTTCTGAAAGCCTTCCTTCTAAACGACTTTCTCAATTCGTATGTATTTTTTTGTACGTACGTCTGATATTTGTGAATTGATTTCGACGATTCTTTTTTCATTGGAAAGGGGGAACTTCAATAGTAGTCCCACTCAAATTTGAAGAATATATGGAATATATTCTTCTATATAGAGGTCGACCTCTAAAAGTGGCAAATTAAGGTATGAATCCGGCTTATTGAATTTCTGTTTGTGTTTACGCTCATATGATTCGTTCTCGCCGAAGGCTTGCGTATGAGTTTTAGCTATTGTTAACGATAACTAAAACGCATGTCGTGTTTTGTTTAATCTGAACATTTGAGATCGATTTTTTAAACTTAAGTTATTCTTTAACTGCCGCCGTGACTTCGGTTACCATGGTGGATGGCCAAGCTGACGTTCCGGGTTCGATTCCCGGGCCGGGAGAAATATTTGTATTGCTTACATTATTTGTATTTCTCTCGTGAGTTTGGATGTCATTTGTGGTTGTCTATATCGCACCCTTAGTAATATAAAGGCACAATCCAAAAAAAGTAGATTTTTGGGAAATTTGGGAATTGATAGGGACTTATATAATAAATGGGATCAAACTTAAATAGCTCCATATTTCTGTTATATTTTTTGTACTATATGGGTCTAACTTGAAAGTGTTTTTTTAACTTGCTTGAAACTTATGGAATTTACTTATATTATTTTTTTTTTATTGCTATTTATAATACATTTATCAAAGAACAAATCTGCCTGAAATTTGGCATTTATAACTTAAATAATAAGCATGTTATTTGAAAAAATAGGTGTAATGTAGGAATCCAGAATCTTAATACGCGATTTCCCAAAAATCTACTTTTTTTGGATTGTGCCCTTATATTACTAAGGGTGCGATATGTGTTTTTAATACGATTTTTGACTTGGATACAAGACTTTTGAGCGACGTCTTCATTTATTTTTCGGGATCCTCAATAAATCTTTTCTATTATGTTTTTAATGTACTTGTAGAATGGTAAAAATAACTTTGGGTTTTTTAAATAGTATTTTAAGCGGCGGGAGTCATTATTCACGTTTTCATTTTCACATAAATCACTTAGTTCACTTAATAATAAAAGACGATGAATTTTGAACACGGCTTAGTAGGTATTTCTTCTTGTATGCTTCCATACCATTTGCCTTACATCTTCCAGAAACTTTTCCATGATGTTGTCATAATATTAATTGACAATTTTAAGCGTCCTTTCACTTCAAATTCCTGCATTTTTTTCTGTCTTACATGTGTGTCCATGGCACCCGCGATACAGGTTGTGCGTTATTTAAACATATCGATTTTCTACGTATTGGTACTTAGTAGGCCTTTTGAGATTAGAGGATTTTTGTAACGTACACGTGCACATCCAATGTTAAAATTTACTGCTCGTATTTCGAGTGCAGTGCTTGTAGTGTAAATAACCAACATAGTGGCAGTCTGCATGAACAAAACGCAACGTTCAGTCGCGCTCGAGTCGCTACCAATCCATAAAAATGTTACTTTAAAACTTACAACCTCGCCATATGGAGCTGTTATTTTTCTTAAGAAATGTTTTTGTCCAAAATAGTAATTTATTTTATTCTAGGAAAATAGAGTACAATAATTTAGACCATACCTTAGTTTTACGATACTCGAGAGACACGTACAAAGAAACATTATTGCGACAGATTTGCTAAAATAACGTCTGAGCTCAGGTGTCGTCATTTCATTCCTTTCTTTACAAACTATCATCATTACCTTCTCCTCAGAGGAGACCTATCGAAGGATAAATCTCTCTTATAAGTATTGCCCTTCGAATCGAACTCTTTAAATATCTTATTTATTTCTATACTTTTTTGTGTGTGTGCAACATAGGCTTCATCTTGGTTGTTTTTAAGCGTGCGTGTAAAGGCCCATTTAGATGGAGACAGTTTCTCGCACGCTTCATGACGAAAACTCGTAGGCGATTATCGTAAGCAATAATCGCCATAAGATTATCGTATCGTAATGTTTACATTCAGGCAAGAACTAAAATCTCGCCTGCGATTATGTCATACGAGATTCGCAAGCAACTTAATCGCCTCCTCGACTGTTTACACGGAGAAATATGTAGTAAGGAGATTCTTGCTTACGAGTTTTCGACTTGTCTTAACACGATCTCGTATGACATTTCTTCAAGTTCATACGATTATCGTACAAATCGGTTCGAATCGTTTTGAGTGCGAGAATCGCCATTCGAGTTCAGTGATTACTGCGGTATTGACTGTGGACATATCGAAATGACGCAAGAATCATTCAAATTTGGAACTGCTGATAATATTAAGTTCATTGCATTGTAGAGAAATATACATTTTTTTATTTTTTTCAAATTTTATAACATTTCTTAATCCAAATTTTTTTTTTCGTTCTCGTTTCATTAATTCTTGTCTTAGAAAAGTAGTGATAATCAAAACACCCTCGCGCACTGCACTCGTGGTAGAAACGGCTGGCACAGAAACTCGAAATAAGATTTTTGCTTTCGAGTTCTGTTTACACGGAGACGTTCAATATTGAAAGGCGAGGCGATTATCGCTCACGTGGACGGTCGATAATCGCAAATGTTTAGACGAGGAAAGCTTTTTATATTCTTTCGATAATCGTATCTTCGAGACGAGAAACTCTCTCCATTTAAATGGGCCTTAAATCTGGCGAATGCACCGCAAATGCGCCTATTTGAGCTGCGCACGTGCATTGCGTAGTGCGATCTGTTCGCGTGTCGCGCGCGCTACATATAGTAACATGTATTTAACTGCACGCATGCAGCATGCATGCAGCGCACCTGCAGCGCGTTCGCGGCGCATTCGCCAGATCTGTACGCACTCTAATATTTAACCCTGTGTGATTTACCGCGCCCCATAATGGTACGATAACAAATATTTTATTCACAACCTACGTCAGTTCGGCAGCCATCAATCAAACCAATCATCGACTCCATGTCGAGTCGTTATTGAACACGTCAGATTCCGCGTCGTCGGCGTAACAGGTCTCCGGCATTTTAGAGATGGCTGTGAACCACGTATCTCGTAGTGTTTATTTTTATCTATCTATCACTGGAGTTTAACTTTAGAACAAAAAGGAGAGCAAAGTACTAGTTGTTACAACATCACATCATTAAGAAATTATTAAATGGTTTGGACATATTCCGCCACGCTCTCCCAATGCCGGTTGAAAACTTATCACGATTTCCAAGTGTGTACCTTTTTTTTATAATATCAAGTGACGGGACGAACAAGGCGCTTGCCTAATAGTAAGTTGCACGCCTGTTCATAACAGTTGCAGTGTCACTCAGAGCTTTAAATCGCAAAGGTCTCAGGGACACTGCCAATGCGTCTGTCACCCTCAGACATAAGTCGACATGTCCCATGTGCCTCTAATTTCACCAACACCCTTACCCTTCGAAAACGGAACGCATTACTGCTTGGCGGTAAAAATTGGTAAGGTGACAGTACTTTCCTCTACAGTTCCCATTTTCGACGTGTAGGGTCGTCGTCATCATAACGATGTTTATCGAGTTCTTAGGTTTTCGCGATTGTTACACATAGGAAATGAAACTATTTTTCCGGATTTAAATCGCGTATATTTGTTTTTTCAAACAAACCGACGTTTCGGGCCCTTTACAGGTCCCATGGTCACGGTTGACTGTGTCAAGTCAATCAATTTCATTTCCTGTAACGATGTTTTCTTACAAACCTCTACCGAAAGGTATTGCCGCTACACATTTACAAATGCACGCAACTTACAAATTAAAGTCCCTGTCTACACATATGTGTAGACAGGGACCGAATAATCGACTTCTCAATCAAGAAGCAACCGTCTACCACCGCATGTAATCGTAAATGAACTTCGGTCGAAAGAATTGATCAACAATAAATAAATGTGTCGTGGTAAAGCGGCGCTGGGCGTTTTTTTAACGGTGGAACAATAATTAATCTTCGCTTAAGCTGAGAAAAACGCCCAAGGCCCTCGGCCCTTCCGTAACTCTTTCGTAATCGCTTAACTGTAACATTTTCGTTTTTGCGTTTATGTAAGCGGTTATGAATATAGTCCCATTTTCACAGAAGCAGCAATGAAGTGTATTAGCTATCGCATTTGTCTAAACACCGACCTTTCACACAACCCATTTGTCGAATTAGCAAATTTTAACAGCAGAATAAAATACTTTTATTAAAATAACAAAAAATGTAAATTATTGCCTAGGATAAAACACAGCTTCTCTTAAATTTTCTTGAATAAAAAATTATACTAAATTCACTAATCAGAGTTAAGTCCAGCAATTAATAACAGATTAAATTCTGTTTCCGAGATCCTCCCAAAGCGCCCTCTGAGGCCTCTCCACAAATTAATATTAATGGACATTTGTTACGCAAATTCCAACTGAAATATATCGTGCGATTTGTTCTTTTACATCACGAGCGCTCCACGATAATCTCAAGCGTACTGTAACCAATTTATAAACGTACAACGTATCTACAACTTTACAACAAGTTATCACAACCAGATCGAGGACGTCCTGAATAAAAGTACCTGAAAAGAACTCTTAACCGACGAGCGTGTATGAATTGATGAGGCAGATGTATGTCAAGATCGAATCAGAAGGCTGTGGTCTCGGCCATCCCGATGGGGACTTTTTAATGCACCAAGTGACAGAACAGGTAATCGCAAAGACCTGAGCGCTACTGCCACTGCGCCCATTAACCTGAGACGTCCTTTCAAAAACCGCTGAAAACTGTAATTCTCACTGTTATATCCCTAAAGATTCCTTGGGATATTAAATATTGTTAGGAGCCCAAAAAGCACAGCTACACTGATTCATGTTTACTATTATGTTTTTCTGTGTTCTCTTTCACAAGGGCTTGTACTGCCACTGGAAAAAAATAGCTTATTTTATATTAGACAGAGAGGAAGACCGAGAATGGCATTCTGTGGCCAAATAAAAAGAAAGGTTAATGTGAGCAGTTACAGGGAGGTCAAGGAGTTGGCTATGGACCGTGAGGAGTGGAGGAGGCTACACCGACAAGAGCGTGGCTCTTAAATAAAATGAATGAATATTAGATTTTGGGCACTCAAATGGGAAAGGTATATGTTTCAATGGGAACATCCTGGCCGCTGTATGGTAGATGCGACAGTTATTCAAATAACTGTCAAAGTATTATTTGTCTGTGCCAGTCTGTGCTTCCAAAATTATAATATGTATATAGGTATATTATAGGTATGTGTGTATAAGATTTGACCCAAGAATAATAATGCTACCTATCCTAATATCAACAATACTTAATATAACAACAGGGGGCCTACCATAACCTTTCCAAAAACAATCTTATTTCAATGTAAGCATAAAGTAAGCTTATTATAATATTACTCATATTCGTACCACGACAAACTTGTCTACCAAGAAATGTATTATTGCTAAAATGACTGAAAGAACGAATGATTTCCCAATATTGTCTATTCCTTACTAAAAATAGGAAAGAAATAACGCTATATGAACTGTATAATGCCATCTCTTTCTTTTTTGATGTCCCGAATTGTGTTATCGTAGTATAATGTTAAAGTACTTAATGTTATTTACATTCAGAGCATTTTAAATGCCAAAAAAGAAGAGTATGTAATAATGAAATCAATTACAATTACGTTGTTTTCAATTATTATTCCGCATTTCATGAAGAAAAACAAATAAAACAAGCTGAGTCTTGATAGTCACGTTGTGAATTCGGAAACATAGTCTAATGTCAACTGTTAGTTTCGCCAAGGAGCATATAGATGGCGCAGTCATAATTTTACGAAATAAACATAGCGTATTTTTATTTTACGAGAAATTATTTCCTATGTGCTATTAAATAAAAAATAAACAAAATATTGAAGAGATATATGTAAATAAATAAGTTCAACTTCACTTTTAATCATTACAAATCAATATTAAGATATTAACAATGAAAATAATATTGTTTCCATTGCACCCGCGTAACTATTTTAAGATTGCTAAATTTGACATATGAGCAATATGACTTTAATGTTAAAGTCGCGTCATAGTACAAACTGAGTGAATGAATAGTCACAAAGCTGCCAATAAAACATCATAGTTTTAACATTACAAATAAGCTTACTTTAAGCGCGTTATGGTACGAAAAGTCAATGTAAGGTTAAAGTATTGTTTTATGAGGCTGTGGTAGGCCCCCTGGTAAGATTGTATTTGTTCTACTTTACATAAAAATAATAATTTCTTGGACAGCAACATATTTTATGACTTCAACTCAGCGGGTTGGATATGACTGGCTGAATAACGCACAAGCTCTAATTCTGGTTGGCGCTTAAAACCAACCGGAACGCAACTTAAGTGCTTTCATATATTACGAGCGCTGTACCCCACCTACGGTGGGGTCGGGCTCGGCCTGCGGCGCGTGGTCGGTTTCAGTTTACGGTGTGTGCTCATGCTCTTTGGTGGCATAGCAGTTAGTGCTATGGGTGCTTGATGAGGTGGTCGATTCCCGATTCATGCCAATTTAAGAAATGAACATTTCTAAGTTGGTTTTGGTCTGAGTATTCTGGGTTATCGTTGATTTGGTATTCATAGTACAGGAAATTCGGCAGTAGTTTGGCCTTTTTTTCCCCTAAATACTTCTCTTTGGCATAGCTTCCAAGAAAATGAAATCTAACATAGAGACGGTTGAGATACAACAACGCTATAATAAATGTCTCATTTCCACTACATCGGGAAGCATGCTTTACATTTTTACAATTGTGAGATCTTGTACTCGTAATTTATTACGTCTTCGTATACTATCTCCATTTGATGGCGTGCGGACGCTTCGGGCTACGCTCTCCGCGGACCTCGGCCTCCGGGCTCGGCTCTTATGACTTTGTTTTGAAAAAATTGAAATAGCTCTTTAATGACGGCCATATTTAATAATTGCAAAAATATATTTTGACCACTAATTATTATCGAACAATCTTAGAAATCTTTTCGTGCAAATTTTCAGTTCGAGCAAAGCAAGTTTTTTCAATATCCATTTACATAAAAATTACGACTATATCGAAAAACGGCAAAAACAAAATTTTTACCTCAAATTATGATTGTAGCCATGCTTTTTCCGTCGAATTAGAAGAAATTTTTATCTACCACCAAAAAAGTTTGTATGGCAGCCATATTGAAAAATGACGAAAAATAAATTTTGACCGCTAATTATTATTAAACGCTCACACAGAACCTGACATGTCCACTTTCAATCGAATTAGAGCAAATTTTTGCCTGGCGCTAAAAAAGTTTGTATGGCAGCCATATTGAAAAAAGGCGAAAAATAAATTTCGATCACAAATTATTATCAAACACCTGTGGGTCTCTACACACATCACATATCGATTTTCAGTTGAATTAGAGCTAATTTTTATTAGTTGAATGGCGGCCATATTAAAAAATGGCGTAAAACCATTTTTGATCACAAATTATTATCAAGCACTCCTAGAAACCTACACATGCCAATTTTCAAAGGGATCGGAGCATTTTTTTCTTCCACTAACGAACGCTTCTATGGCGACCATATTTGAAAATGGCGAAAGACCAATTTTGACTACAAATTATTATCCGGCACTTCTAGAGGCCTCCGCATGCCAATTTGCAGCCGAATCAGAGCAAGTCCGTTTCGGCAGCCACTTTTGACGAAAAAAACGCTTATATGACAGCCTTATTAAAAAATGGCGAAAATAAACTTTTCACCCCAAATTATGGTTAAGGACTCCTAAAGACCCCCCCGCATACCAATTTTCAGCCGGATCGAGGCAAGTTTTTCTTCGGCCGCCGTTTTGAATTCGCCATCTTGTTTTTTTTTTAACCCAGGCAGTTGACCACTATTAATCTCTATGACATTCCTTCGAGCATATCCTACCTATATCTAATAGTTTCCGTGATAGGAGACTTCGAAATTTGTATGACGGCCATATTATTTATTTGAATTTCGAACTTTTTTTACTTCCGGCGGAAATTGACCAGCGTGTACCTCATAAAAGTGCACAAATTTTCCCTCCATATATAGTTTTTGCAGGCCGTTGATCACTCTTTCATATTTTCCACATTTAGGTCTTCTCATATTTGATTCTTTGCTTTGGAGCCTATCCGCGTACAACGGTATAAATATCTTTTTTCCACCACATCGGGAAATACGCGTTCTATTTCTATTAGTAAGTAAGAACTTGTAGCTTTATATATATAAAGCTATATATAAAATATCGTATTTCGTTGGACTCGGGTCGAAAAATGTTCAATCCACGACTACGTTTGTGAGACTTATTGTCAAGAAGACAGACGATTCTGAATATTTGCTAACATCCGCTAAGATATTAGCTATCATGGTTAAAGCAAATTAACATGCATTTTGGTTTGGTAAAATATAGTTATCTCTCGTATTACGTAACAGCCCGTGCGAACGAGTAATTTTAAATCTTAAATCTGTGCAAATCGGTTAACTTTCAAACTAAACCCATCTAAACGCGAAACACGCACGGAACACCTATTTGCCGCAAAGTTAACACTCGTACCAGTGCACTGTACTGTGACATAACTTATCAACACTCGGAGAAACTTCAAGAAAAGTAAAAACTGAACAGAGCACCTCAAAAAGTCATAAGCAGTTCCACAGTTATAATGACCATTGCTATGTGTACTACAAGCAATGGTACACAATATGTTGTTATATTTTAACCTATTGCACGTAAAATTGTATACAAATGACGAACTTATTGCCATTAGGCATTCTCTACCAGTCAACCGGAGACCTGGGTTCAGAATAGTTAACAGGCGTTTTTTATTAAAAACGGATAAAACCAAAGCTTATAAATAATTATGATACGTAATTTACACACAATATAAATATACTTACAATATCTAACACACAATACATAACTAAATATATGCATATACATATGAACAGTCTGTATAAATATATATGTATAACAATGTCAGACTAACGGAGAGCAGATTGAGATTCCAATATGAAATATTAAATATATTGGGATTCAAAAATAACGGGTCTCGATTCATGAAAGATTGTAGAAGATTTATAATATATAAAAGAAAGCATATACATCTTTTGTACCTATAAATCTACTTATATAATTCTTCTTTTACTTGTGGAGTCAATGCAGTGGTCATTATGGAACTTTCTTAATCGTGTCATGTCACAAGTTTGTCGACGTAGAGAAAATATGGTGAAATGAGGACATATTAATCCGACTCCACAAACTATGTCTCACTTGCTCTCATGTCCATTGTGTCCGACCAGCTGCACCCGCAAAGACCTGCTAAAGGCAACGGATAGGGGCATAGAGTTGACTGCTTACTGGGCTAAAGTAATATAACACTGGTTTTTTGTTGGTTTTTGTCATTGACTCGACAAGAAGAAGAACCTATATAATATCATTTTAATTAAAAACAACACAAACGCAAAAACACTTCTAACTGATGACGACCTCCGTGATCGAGTGGCTTGCACACCGATTTTCATGGTGTTGCCATTTCTGCGGTCCTGGGTTTGATACCCGGTTGGCTCAACGTGGAAAACGAAGCTTGTGATTTCCATAACCCTAGTGCTTTATAGTTACTTACTTTGAGATCAGAGCAACGTATGTAATGTTGGCCAATATTTAATTTACTTCACTTATAGAAACAAAAATGATGTAACGCAGTTTTCGCTGTAAATGGATCTCTTTTTGTTTTAATACTTGATATTCCTCACGAGCACGATCAATTACATCTTCTTGAAAACATTCGATAATATACTTACATAAGGAAATATGTAAACAAAGTCAGAAAATATTTTTACACGCTTTACTTACGGTACTATGTTATTAAATTAGTGAATATTTCACAAATAGGGATTTTTCCTTATATTGATAAAGTTTTTGCAAGAAAATACAAGTTTCTGTTAGCGAAAAATTATGTATATTTTATCGATTTGTGAATAATAGTTACGTTATTGATTAACGTTTCGGTATTCAAGTCGATAGATGGCGTGGTTGCTTTAGTATCGGTATGGAGATGAGTACGCTTCAAACCATCAAACATTATTGTAGCTTCTTATTGTAGAATCTTCTTTACTGTAAAATACATTTTGGAAATTTGTGCAATTTGTTGAACAATAAATGCTTAAAGTTGTACCACTTTACTGTGTCTTTATAAATTAGTAACCTTACATTCTGTAGGAAAAATTTAACCATTCTACTACTACACTACCCTATAAATGTGTAACCTATAAATCTTATTAACTTTATCCAAGACATGTGCAGAACGAACAGAGAAACACTAAGTAAAAAGCCATGCATGCGTTAACCACGATGTCGCAGTCACTCGCAACTTGTTCTGTAGAACAATTCGCCGCGACATCGTCGGCTTAAGTGGGCGGACCAATGTGGGAGATAGTTGGAAAGTACCGTCGCCGGCAAAGAAAGTTAAAAGAAAAGTTTGTACTTTTATTATCGCTAGAACGGAGAAGATTTTAAGAAAATACATACTACACCATAACGCCCGTCTCCCACTGAGATAGGAAGAGACTGTGAACCTCCACTCGTCCCGCTCCTGACAAATCTCCTTCGCCGATTTTCATTCAACTTTTTTAAGGACACCCCAATCTGATCAATCTCGGTCGAGTGCGTCGAGGTCTACCACAAATTTCCATACGCATTCGCTTTACATAACCAAAAGATTGACGCATTTCCGTTTCCATAATGGTCACTACATCATCTTTCACAACAATTGGCTCTTTTACTACACCTTTCCGTATTCGGTCCTTAAGTTCGAATTTCTACAGCACTCACAATACTTTTATGCTTTTTCTGCTATTCATACCACTCACTACATAACAATACATCATGGTTTGGCCCAGCACGCCCCTGGTGAGTAGCTAAACGCGCCTTTGTCGCTAAAATAATGAATATTTGAAAAAATATAGGTGGGAATGAAACTATTTTTTTCGGGCCTAAATCACGTAACTTTCAGACATCCGTGACCGTTAATTTTAATATGATATTTTTATAATGTGGCGGACTAGAGCAGTAGAAAAGTTTAACTTTTCGTCATCTGCTGTTAGACGTCCGTTATTGCACAAGTATCCTCAGCCACAGGTCAACTTAGTTGGCGGCCATCCAAGACTGCCTCTGTCAGCGCCATCGATCTCGGGGCAATGTTGCCGAATGATGAAATAGGAACTGTGCGAATTGACCAAAAATTTAAATCACTGCTGAATTCACGCGTTTACTTATTTATTTATTCAATATAGTACAGTTACAGATACACATGTCACATTTACTTAAAATAACATTATCAGTAAAACTGTTTGCGACTGCTATCCACTTCCAAGTTGTACACAGCTCAGGAAAAAAAAAATACAATTATACACATCTGATTAAAATAATATGAAATAAAATAATTACCGGATGAATTATGAATGAATAATATTATGAAATAATTAAAATAAACTGAAAAAATACGAAAACGTTGAAAATGTTGAACATTAAATAAATTTTAAAATCATTCATTACAAATACAAAAAAGAAATTACAAACGCTGAAGACATCTCTTAAAATTGTTTAAACTTTCTGAAAATATATCAAAATCTATACCAGTACAGAAATCATTGTAGTAGCGGCACATCCTGTGTAGTGGAAATCCTGTTTCTGCACAATCTAAGAAAATAATGCTATGTCATTACGTTCAAATCTAAATGCGGCGATGCGTAACTGTGACTACGTACATTTGTGAATAATTTGTAGCAATATTTCGCGCTAACGGCAAAGAAAAACATTGAAATGAAACCTATACGTCAAAGAAGATTCCCGGCGCCTATGGTGGCCAGCGCCCTATGGCCTAACTCAGTTCTTAGAAAAGACCGGTATCCGTTGTCGACGATAATAAACGTAAGAAAATTGTAACGTTGCGATTGTCGACAACCATGCTTATTTCATTCGTTCATACTTGTCACAAATTTAATATGAGTCAGCGAATGTAATCAAACTGAGGTCAAATGAACGCGACCCATTATTTGTCGCCGGACACTCTAGATGTGAATCAGACGCGAACTAGATAAAGGCGCATTGATTGATTTTACGAACTAGACTCCACTTCAGTGTCTTTGTGAGTCTATTGCAGTCCTCTGATGGACGTAAGCTAGCCCTAATGTGCCTCACTTTGTCTTGTACCGTTCATTGTAGATATTGGGAATATTGCAATGGGAATATTGTGTCAATGAGGTGGCATAAACAAACAGCTACAATCTACCGAGATCTCCAGCAATAATCTATAAATCCAAGCTAAGCAGAGGCAGCTATTTACAATGGAGTCCGCAAGAAATCGCAGTCGATGATTAGATCATTTGATACAATACATAGATATGATACCTTATTTATTTCATTGTGAAAACACAAGTGGCACGGGAATCGACAGTATCAAAACAAATCAAGTTTCACCGGCCTAATATAACGATAGCATACCTAATTGCCTTTATATAAGCGCTAAATAATAATAATCAGAAAACTAAACTACGAATTACAAGTTGTTTTAGTATTCTTAACCACGGGCGCGCAAACATGCCTGTACTAAATCGTTCAACAAATTCAACACGGGATAGAGAGGTGAGTCAATAATAATAATAAATCTAGCATAGCTAGATTGAAAAATAATATAAGAGAGACAAAATTTATATAATATTATACATAATAATATAATATATTGAATAAGGTTGAACTGGGCTGATGACCCTATGATATCATTGCCGAAAAGATGTAAAAATTTCGGATCCCGTCTAAACACCATATTTTTTTTATTGGCGTGTCGAAACAATATAATGTCTAAAGTATAAAGTCATATCATACCGTAGTAAAAACCATTAAGTTGAATTGCCATAGAGGCGACACATCGAACCACAGAAACCTACTTATTTAGATTTCTGTGTATCTAACTAACTTAGGTAGACATTTTTGCGGCACAACCACGCATATTATAATTATTATTGTCATCCGTTCATTAAGCTACCAGGACTTGGAACATCTACATATATATAACTCAGCGTATGAATAAGTACATAACATTAACTTAGCATAATGAAAAGGAATGAATTATACATCAAGTAATGGACAGCCTCTCTCTTTGCTCTTCTCACTTTTAATGCTGTTTAACATATACGTGTTCTCTTGTGGATTAATGCAATATGTATCCATCTTGCATTAATCCACCAATTAAATACTCTATTTTTATTCATGTAATGTCACTTGAGTGTACATCAACGTTATGTATCAATTGTCAAAATTCCATTTATTAATAAAACTCATTATACTTATTAATAAAAGTCCTATTCAATCTGATGACGAAAGTTGTAGGGTAGAACACCTAATTTCAATGCTTCCACAGAAGTGGACTGTATTTTTTGGATGGTCGCACTAAATGTAAAATAGTATTGTTTCAAAACTGAAAACTGCCTCTGTGGCCGAACGGTTACCATGCCGGACTGCCACGCAGAGGTCCCAGGTTCGATTCAGACAGGGCCGGCAGAAATATTTGTATGGCCTACAATTATTTCTCTCGTGAGTTTGGGTGTAATTTATGGTTGTCTATGTGTGTGTCCATGGAACCCGCGACACAGGGTTTCCCTAGTGCGGGCCTATGTTGAGTGTGTGCGTTATTTATTTATTTATTTATTCAATGAGGACCGGAATGAAAACCAAAGTCAAAGATTTATTTATTCCATAGATAAAATAAAAATTACACTTGAAAAAGTCACATTTAAGCAGTAGCTTTACTACGCTAACTTCCCAGAGAAGAACGAGCAGGAAACTCTAAGGATTGCTCTTTTCAAATAAACTTAAATGCTATGGATCTACACTTTCAATCAAATTTATGTGGAATCTAGAGCCATGTCGTCTTTCCATATAACTATATATTCTTTAACACGTAGTCTTCAATTTTGTAATGACTTTTCAATTAAAATATTCTTAATGTAGTTGTTAATCTTAGAAAATGATAATCTTAATATATGCTATGGAATCTTATTGTAAAAAAATATACATTTCCCCATAAAAGAGATGTTTGCCTTGGTTAAACGAAATCGTGGTACCAGGAGTTTGGACTTAGCTATATCTTCTTTCTTATTGAAATTATGTATATTTTTACGGGCATATAAAATATTTGAGTAAATGTACTGTGATGCCACAGTCATGATACCAGTCTCCTTAAACTTTTCTCTGAGATAAACTTGAAAACCTAAACGGTACACAGAAGGAATCGCTCGTTGTTTGTAATACAAATATGGTTTGAATGTCTGCCGCTTTAACCCACATGAGAATCCCGTAGGACATTATACTATGGAAATAACTAAAGTAAACTAGTCTAACAGTACTAACATCGGTGAGTTTACGTATTCTGCGGACTGCGTATGCTTAATCTGCTGGCCAGTGAAGATAAATGTGAAAACCATTGACGTTTACTATCATCTAAGGTCACGAAACAAAACTGCTATATTAAAATGGTCTAACATTTCTTTCTGTACTTGGGCTAGTCGATTTTACGTTAGGTAATTCAAATTTAACACACTTTGTCTTCTTGGTATTAGAATACAAGATTATAGACTCCTCGTCATATGAGATGGTGGATCACAGCGACCGTCTGCACTTATATCCACTGCTTGGACCTCCTAAATGACCAACGTCTCTATCAGTAATAAGCAGACGCCGAAACGGCACAAAATAAGGAAAGGAAATACCATATTTTTTGTTTTACTAACAGTTAATAAAACAGAAAGCGCCCAGGCAGTTCCAGCGGGCGGCCTCTCAACTCAAAAAATGCAGATGAAATTATATCCGGCGACGTATAACAGAACATTTTGTCCGAATGCAAAATAATTCAATATTGTTTCCATATTTACGAACACAAGCACTTGATTAAGTGTCAATATGTCAAATGAGATGGTTTCAACCAGGTCGCCGATTACTACAGTCTGTTAAAATAGGAGAGCTTGAGATTTATTTTGAGTTTTTGGTTTGAGATTTATAAAAGGAACTTGTGACTTCGGCGTGAACCAAAAATGGCGACTTAAGCAAGTTTTTCGTATATCCAAAACAAACTTTGTCTGGGTAAAGGCAAGAAATTACGAAGTAAACTCAAAGTTTAATTTAATTTCTGCTTCAACATAGGCAAAGTTCCTTTCGTTCCTTACATAAAACGTATAACATGGTGGTCAAACATCGTGACGTAGAATAAACTTAAAAATTACAATTATTAAAGCGACATCTCAGTCAGCTGCTGGTAGCTGATAAGGTACCTGGCTGTGTGAAGAAAAGCTTTCATAGATTTCTCATAGATGGCGCTAAGGCAAAAATTCATTGAAAACCAAACACAAAGATCTGCAACAAGCACATATAAAGATTCGTAAGGTCCACTGGTTCGCTTCGTGGCTTAGTTGGCATAGCGTCTAACACGGTTTGCTAGAAGACGCTGATTCGAATCCAGTTGGATCGAAGGAACATTTCACAAAAAATAATTGTAGCAAAAAATAAAAAACTTAATTAGGTAAAACTTGTAGTTCGCCATTTTTAGTTAGTCAAAATTAAATTCGTTTCATAACATATCAGCCATAGTGACTTCTCGGCCGAATGCCACTTACTACTGGATTTAGCGGCTGCTTATTAAATTTATTTATCGTTCATATATGTACAAAAACCATTAGTTAGAAAGCCAAGTTCCAACCCCTACACTAAGTAAAAACCAGTTTGGTAGATGTTAGAGATTATGTAATTACAGGCATTAAATTTTACAAGTCATTTAGATGAATTTGAAGAGGCTTTTAATCCTCTGCCGATGGGTGTTTAGACAGGAATTAATTTCAATCGTTAATATGTACAATTATGTACAATAATAAAGATAAGGTTCACTTTTAATAAGGGCAGTTGAGAAACATTTACAAGTTTATCCATACGGTAAGCACATCAAGGATTCTAAGCACGTCACGAGGATAAATCACTGGAGTTCAGGTAGAATTTTAACTCTGCTATTCTTTTTACTGACACAAAATGCGAACAAAATGTTTACTCTGCTACTTACGGCAGAACATTCAACTTGGATACTTGTATAAATAAGTAAGAATTAAAACTTAATTTACCACGGGAAGGTCATCTTGTTCAAGGCTTATTGCCAATAATTTTACATCTGCATTCTGTGGATGGTGTACATGTATATACGAGTATACATAGATGGCTTCTAGGCCGTAATTGGAAAGCAATTAGGTTCTTTAGTGTAAAGGGGCATACACCAGCCTCTTGGCCAATGTAGCGGACAGAATTGATGTTTTTTTAATAATGCCATAATGATGTGACGGAACGAAGAAGTCGCGCGCCTGTGGTGCTGACATTACTTTGTGGCGGTAGAACTAGATAAAATAACAGTACTTCCCTGGACGGGCTCTTTAACAAGGAGCTCTACTGCTACTAAAGTGATACAAGGATTAACGTTTTATCGCTGCATGTGGCACCCTCTAATTAGAAATATAATAATAACATACCGCACGTACCACTATGGTTTATAAATTATTTATGAATGAATAAGTATTCCGGTCCGAATAAATGCTTATTACTACCATCATAATTCGGCAGTAAACGGCGTCAGTACTAAAGCACGGCGGTAATCCGCTGTTAGCGCTGGGTGTAAGACTTCACTGTTGAAACGCAATTAGGTGCTTTCTTTATTGCGTTTAGTTCTTCACAAACGGTTGAGTGCGGTCTTGATAAAACTAATAAGACGCAATTCGTACTTGTTGTAATGTTACAGGAAATTAATTTGAATAGACTTTTTAAATTTTATTTCAAATTTATGACGCGTCAATAAATCTTCGTGCATTTTTACAATATATAGAAATTTAAAATTACAAATTTTATTCAAATGTAAACATTTGTTATATTACAGATGTGTTAACATGAATTCAATATCACCAAAATTACAATCATGTCAATGTAGCACTAAATGATCGAGTCTTAGGTAGCCCCCTCTGTTACTAGGGGCGCTACCAAATTCCGGACAAAATCATCGAACGCATAATAGACATGTTTTTTTTTTGTAAAAAAACAATATTGTTTACTTATTGAGGGCGGTAATAATTATTATTCCATTACTCATCTAGAGAAATACTTTTTTGTAAGGGTTTACTTAAATTTCCTTTTTTATTCAAATGTTTTGTAAAGTGTATTAAACATAGGCCTTTTAACTTAAATCTGGTATTTTAACATGTCACCTGAATTATCATAATGAATTAGAGGAAATAGAAGTTTCGAATGTGTATGTCGTGTCGGGGAATGGCACTGAGTAGAACTTCAGACAAGTTATTATCCAAAGGCACGTTTTTCTTATACTGTAGAGAGCTCATAACAGGACGTTAATCTGATCGAATAAAATGAACGGTTTTTAAAATTATCCGAAGTTTACTTCACAATCCTGTACGTCTGCCGTTCCACAAATCTTTTGGTCAATAGACGGAACACTCTCAAGGCACGCCGATGTCCCCAATTTTTAGATACCCCTGAGGAAGTGGATGGTGGACGTGTGGTGACTTGATTGAGTCTTCAACAATCACACTTGCTCAAACATACACACACATATTAGCAGCAGTAGAGCTCCTTGTGAAAAAGGTCGTCTAGGGAAGTATTGCCACCTTACCTATTTCATTAGCATTATTTCATAGCATTACTGGATTTCGATTTTGAGGGATAAGGGTGCTGCGGAAATGACAGATTTTCGATGGAAAGCTTTCAGGGGCAATGCAACTTTATGGACAGGCGCGACCAGGCGCACTGTTCGTTTTTCCGTCTCTTGGTATTCTAAATAGATTATTATTTATTTATATATAATACAAACACAATCACATATACATCAAAGAGTATTTTATAAACTTAAAATAGGTTTTTCCAAATACTGCTAATTCATCGCTTGATGAACTATGTTAAGTGACGAAGTTACGCGTTTGTGCAGTAACGTGCTGTGACAGGTTGTTTCGATCTACGTTATTTAAAATAAATATTGTAAATTACAAATGAGTGCAAATGTTTATTAACAAGAAGCAATCCCTAGTTTTTTATTCATTCTTTTCAGGGGAATCTGATGTAAACCTGAATAGTAAAGTTCCGTGAATGTGACGATTTCTAGTGTTATTTACTTACCACTGAAATAAAGAATATTTGAGCTTAAGCCTATTTATTCACTCTAGTCTTTAATATTTTCTTTTACGAATATAATTTGGACTATTCAAACGTCTTGATGAACATCGCAAGTCGGCCCTTCACAGAAATACTACGGCCGAAGTTCCTTCGTGTCGGCGAAAATCATCCGCGTCGGTGAAGCTGTCGGCAAATGTAATATTCGTAATATGCCAGTCGTCACGTCGAGGAAATCAAATAACCTCGTCGTTCCGATTTCAATCATATTGCTCGTCATTGGGGTGGCGTTTCCATTGAAGATAAATCGCAAATAAATGCGAGGTTGTACCGAAATACAGTAAACGTTGTCTCATTCATGATTCGCTATTTGTTGACATTTATCTGAAATAAAATCAAATCTGTGATGTTATTTAATAATGTTGAACGACTTTCTTTATTTCATTACCTACTACTAAGTACTCTGAAATCGATATTTTTGTATTGACATAATCAATTCAGCAAGAGTCAATTTCTGAACGAATAACGGATTCGATTGACGTAACATATTCAAATAATAAATAAAATAAGGGGTATTAAATATTTCGGCCTGGTGGTATAGAACGATAACGAATTCGTTATGCAATGTCGGATATGTATATATGTATAGTGCATCCTCTTAATTCTCAGTTTTCGTGAAGGATCTCAAACGAATAAATATGCCAACTTGTTACCAAAACTTTTCAAATGTAACAAATTTCTATAGCCGTATCATCTTGGAGGGTAGCGCAGGATGTGGGCCAAGGGCAAGCCGTTGATTAGGTAATGTTTCCACTACTTCCTTTGTGTAAGGTTATATACTCGTAACATTCGCTAAGGTGAATTTGTACGTGTTCATATCCTACTGGACGTAGCCGGTGTTGAGTAATTATAGGTGATTGAAATTTATTCAAGTGTGGTGTTACTTTGGGCACTTATAATTGGACATAGTTATGCAAAACAGAACCAACCCACAAAATGTCACTTTCGAGATAATTAGATTTTTATAAAAACAGTGTGATGAAATTAATAGGTAAGTTATTTGAGACAAACAACGTGAGTTATGTATACCATTGAAAATGATATAGGGAAACTATTATATTATATAGCAATAAATAGAAACATTATGTATCTTTTTATTTAGTTAACGAGAACCATGTTCTAGTTTTCGTAATGAAAACGCTAAAGATCTACAGTACTTCAGTACATGTGACATGGATCCATTTAGCATATTTAAAAAAATACATTATATGAAGTTAAAAAGTTACTTATTTAGGGTTGGTACCCTGAAGGACTTTATTTTCTCCGTTTTGGCTTGGTATATTGCCAGGATTTTTTGTGAGCGGGTAAAGACACGTCTGGTGTTCTACCTAAATACATAGCTCAATTTCACTCGAACTGTGGGTTGCTTCTTGTTTGCATAACTATGTCCAATTGACATTGACGTGTAATTTGAGACAAAATAACTGGTAAGATTGTGGGGTATTTTACTTTTGTAGCAGTATAGCTCCTTGTGAAAGTTCGTCTAGGGAAGTATTGTCAGCTGACCTGTTTCTGCCGCTAGCAGTAATGTCATTACTGCATTCCGGTTTTGAAGAGTACTAATGAGAACACAGGCTGAAGAAGGACTTGTCAAGTTTATGTCAAGATGACGGACGCAGAGCTTCTCAGATCTTAGCGACGGCTGTGGACAGGCGTGTCGCATACCACCAGGCCCACGACTTGTTCGTCGTCACTTGATATCATAAACAAAACTATTTCGGGATACAACAAAACGTTACTAAAGTTTTTATTAAAACATTGTAAATTATCAAAAAATCACTTTATACTGAACAAAATTCGTCAAATAATTTATTTTGTTGATACAAAGACCGGACACACCCAAAACAAAAATTCCTTTGATCGTACTGGACTCAAACCAAAGTTCCAGAACACTGCCCTTAGCATCTCAAAGAGTATTGGGATACCTGGAGTCGACATCACGAACGAAGTCAAATTCCGAGGTCATTTGGAGAGCAAAGTCAAACTGGCTTCAAAAAAGCTCGGAGTGCTCAATAGAGCGAAGCAGAACTTCTCACCAGGTCACCGACTTTTGTTATATAAAATACAAGTATGGCCCCGTATGGAGTATTGCTCGCATCTCTGGGCAAGAGCTCCCAATTACCAGCTTGATCTACTTGACTCCATCCAACGTAGGGCTGTTCGTATTATCGATGATCCCAAACTCAAAGACGGTATGGAGCCCCTTAGCCTACTGAGAGACGTTGGCTCTCTATGTGTGTTCTACCGTCTTTATAAAGGAACTTTTCGAACTGGTGCCACCGTCTCGTTTCTACCACCGCACCTCCCGCCAAAGGAGTAGAGTCCATCCCCACATCTTAGATGCCTGGTATTGTAAGACTACGTTCGTTCCTTCCTTGAACCTGCAAGATGTGGAATGATCTTCCTCCTGGAGTATTTCCTTTGCGCTATGACATGGGGTTCTTCAAAAAGCGTGTTTACAGGTCTCTCAAAGGCTAGCAACGCATAGGCAGCTCATCTGATCTTGCAAATATCCATAGGCGACGATGACCACCTCTTATCAAGTGGCTCGTATGCTCGTTCGCCTCCTTCATTACATTAAAAAAAACCAGCGTCTGTTGCCTCACCATGGCTACTAACGCAACATATCTTTGTGTCAATAATAATAACAAACTAGCGGAGCATTTTTACATAATGGTAAAAACATAATGATATAGGAAATGAAACTATTTTAATGAAGAATTTTTTATTGAAGACTGTACCACCTCAGTCAACGGTTTGTTCGAAAAAGCAAAGATACGCGATTTAAATCCAGAAAAATAGTTTCATTTTCTATGTGTAACAATCGTGAAAACCTAAGAACTCGAAACATAATGATATTCAATGAAATGGATATCGCAATTATTGATTTTACACATAAATAATTACTATGAATGTTTAGAAGCTCGGAAAACGAAGCTAAAATAAAGCTGGGCAGGACACATTCGGTGATCTCAGATCTAGTACAAGCGACAACGGAATGGTGACAAAAAAGTGGTTACAGGAACGTAGACGGTATTGAGTCGCAGCTCATAGATAGAAGATAATTCTAGTGCAAGGCAGCAGGGGTTTGTAGTATAGCATGGGAACGTAGCTTGGGCTTGCGTAGCGAGAGGTACTTTATAAATATAAACGACGATTATATCATAATTATAACTTTATACGTGTATTCAATTTCAAAGCTTTGTCCAGAACTCTTAGATGTTTGTTTGACATCAACACTCTATTATTCTTACAATTCTAAATACAAAACCTAAGCTGCCTGTACTACAGTAGCATCTGAACCCGGGGTTGGTTTAAACTTGCAACGGAACCCGAATGAGCCCAAATGCGAGTATAGTGTGAGAGTTGCTGGTCAAAAGTGACAAAATTTGAATTGCGTCCAGTCCGGGGTTCAGTAGCACCTCGAGAGATGACATTAAATTTGTATCATGAACCCAAATTTATTTTCGATAGATGTTGGTACATTTTATTGCTTTAATACAAAATCTCCCTCCTCCTGTGTGGCCTCACATATTAACCCCATTAGGTAGGAAAGTAATCCTCTCACATTTTTAAAACTCAACGTGGGAGTTCCATTGCATACAAAAACACGAGAAAGGATACGTTTTATGGGAATCCGCTTTAGAATTTCACCTTTTGTAAAAGGATTTAGGGATTTGGGATTTAAACTTACGGCCAAATTTAAAATTAATTATCGATTTTAAATTGCTATAATAATATTCTAACTGACCAAAGGATCAATTCACGGAGGTGTTCTGTGATTTCTACAAAAACCTTCTTTGAAACCTGTATGTATCTGTTGCCACTCTTTTTATCGCAGAATCGTTCAATTTACATATTTTAAAAACCCTTGCGTCTTCTCGAGGGTCTTGAAATTTTCCACGAAAAATTAAAATGGCTTCAGGTGCCGTCAATGACACTAAACATTGTTTGTCTTGCGTGTTTCCACACTTTGCAATAAAAATGAGGGGCCGAGTTTTTTTAAAAGGGTAAAGTAAAGCTTGTTTGCGGAGAGCCAAGTTAAATGTTCGACGAAACGTAATTCAGCGAATCATAATGATTCAACTGTGTTGACATACTCTTTATTTATGAATAGATACTTGGCTATAATCTCTTCTGATTGTACACGTTAGACTAAAAAATCCCGTCCGATAGCCCCAAATTGTAGCTTTCGGGAAATACAGGTACCGTAGTGCACTCTTATTTCTTTGCGCTTGCGGATGGGTGGTACATCAACGACACAAAAATGCAATATTCCGGACTTTTTATTCGATCGAATGAAGAACGGTGAGCGTTGACCTAAATTGTAGAGATTAAGTTCTATTAAAAACGAATTTTCATTGATCTCTCCTAAGTACTAACAATCTCTCCTAAGTAATAACAGTGAGTTGATATTCAAAGCGCCACTGATAAGCGATGGCGCAGCTGTGGTATACATTATATCATCAACCGAAGAGCCTCACGCAATCGGATTAACATATACACTGCGGAATTAGCGCCTCTTACTTACTGTCAAATTGTACTTATAAAATAACAGCTTAAATAAATGTGAGACGTTGGTGTTAATTTGATACTAGGCCACAGCCCAAGCATTTGTGCACGAAATAAAGAAAGTTCTTTGACAAATGATGATCGTGATGCTCGCCAGGTTTTACGTCCTAATAATTTTCGGCGAAACGTAAGTGCAAGCTGTGTTATTTTTTTAACTGAACATTGTTTATTCACTTTAAATTTAGCTACCCAATACCGTTTTAAAAAGTATGAAAAAACAGTTCTTACTGAGTGTACCTCGTTTACTGCGAATAATCCTTTCAATCCGAAGCCTACGGGAAAAAATGGCGTGTTCAAAATGGTAACCGGCAACAATCGCTGGTGTCGAATGAAAATAAATGTGGAAATATTGATTCGATTTGCAATCGTTGTAGCAATCGTCGGAAGAGGTTTGGAATCTGTTGAAAGTTTTAAATGATCAATCGAGTTTTATCTATTTCAATTCTTGAAGCTTAGTTGAAAATGGGCCACTGAAGCTCGAATATGCAAAAGTTTAAAAGCTTTTTGACATGTCTAAAACTGTTTCAGAAATAATATGACTTGTGTATTACCAAAAGGAAAATGGCAATCAAAATCCATAATTTGCAAACGGATTTTAATATTATACATTTCATTTGTTTTAGTGTACACGTGATGTGAGAGTCATCAGCGACGTGTTTGAACGAATTTCACACTCAAACCACTCTAAACGGGAACGTCTAGCGTCTGTTTTAGCAAATCAAAAATAAAACAATTTTCACGCGTTTTAATAGCGCACGTCTAATTTTGTGATAGCGGATTTCGTACAAAATACAATTACATATGTTCTATATCAACAAGGCTTTGTTGAGAATATAGCCCATCTACAACGCGTAGGGGAGCAGTTACTGAAGTCCTCGTTGAAGATCACTTTTTTAATGTCTTCTACGCATGATTACGTAAAAAAGTGAATACCAATATAGTCTTAACGCTGATTGCAGACATATAACAACTAAATATGTAATTAACGCTTTCTTAAGTAACCTAAGAACTCGATAACGCTTTCTTGTAGCAGAGATTTTTACGTTATCTGGACTACAAAACCAAACAATTTTCATCAGGTTATGAGCATAGGTGTACTGGGTACCATTTTTTGCCGCTTCGTGTACGTCGAGACATTAGTGACGTCAGTTTTCTGATGACGATCGCCAACGGTAATTTTGATTGTCCAGAATTGTTGTCACACATAAACCTGCGCACAAACCTGTTGCAGTACAGACGTCGACCACCTCTGCAAATGCCGTTTGCGAGCACTAATAATAGGCAAAGTACGTACATGGTGCGTGCATTGAGACTTTAACAATGCGACAGTAAACCATTCTGAATTTGATTTGTTTTGTTCAAGCATAGACACAGTCAGGTGAGAAATGACCAAACGTCACTTTGACACATCACGTGATTTTTTTTGACGTTTTGATGTTGTTCGTTTAATTGTCTATTAACCGTAGAGGGAGAATAAAAAAAGAATAGAGAAGCTTCTCGTGTATACTGAAAAGGGATACCAACAGAGTACCTATAAATTCTGGGTTGTCCACTTTTAAAATTTTACCCCGTTAAAGAAATGGAAATGAAAATGAAGCCGTGGCCTAATACTTTGATCTACTGCCTCTCAAGCAGAGGGTCGTGGGTTCGAATCTAGACTCGCACCTCTGAGTTTCTCGGAATATGTACGAAATTTAATTTGAAATTTATCATGAGCTGTGCGGTGAAGGAAAGCATCGTGATGTGTCTGTCTAATTTAATTTATACGTTATTTATTTGATCTCTCTTTCTCCCGTATCATAACCACTGCTAGTAGAAGCGAGATGGACATATTTGACAAAAGTAAGATATTCTCCTTATTTTAGGAGATTCATACGATGCAAACAAAAATCTTTCAATAAAGAAAAACACTTCAAATATCATCTAAAATACATGAAATCGTAATATTCCAGGCTTGTAAGAGTATTTCACTAGTAATTCATACAAGAAACTTAATTGATTACAATGAAAAATTAAAATTTACGTGTGAAAGGTTATGTTGGGAATTTTCGGTTCGTAGGGCTTTTACAGCCTAAAATATAAAATGCACCATTATTGTGAGCTGCAATAATTGTCAATTACTACAAAGGAACGGTTAGTAACTTTGTAAAACACTTCTGGAAAGCACAAACACATAAAATCGATGCACATCAAACACTCAGAAAAATTTGCTAGACTCAACGAGCGTTAAGTCATACAACCAAAACCACATACGTAGAAAGTGAGAAAAAATAATATTGTTTTCTCGTTTACTCTAATATGTCAATGCATAAATTTATCTCGCTTATATGGTTTTATTATTTATAGAGCCCCTTTACCCAATTCTCCCTCTACGCTATTAATAGTATTTTTAATTTAGTGACTATGTTCTTTGTATTCTCCTATAACCTCTTTTAGGCTTGCTAAGCACTTTATATTGTTTCATGTTGGTGGAAATTCGTAAATGGCATTGGATTAATCATATTTAAGTATACTATAATATTTGTCCGTAAATTTTCCTAAAATGTATAAATAAATAAATTGTTTAGAGCTTGTAATGCGTACAATAAGAATCTTTTACATGTAGAATATCTCCATTAAATTTTATTCGTCCTTTCCAATATTTGTAAAGTCCATTTATGAACAATAATTTATGTTATTTGTTTTTTTAGTTCATTTCTTTCATGTTTCTTTTTTATTATTTTCTTTGTGTTTAAAAATACAAAGTAGTTTTTTGTTCTTTTTTAACTTATGTTTATTAGTGGAAATTTTACTGGTTTAAGTGATAACCTTTTTGTACTATAATCTTGTACACAAATTGTAAACTGTTTCCCAAAAATAAAATAAATAAATATCTAAGAAACCAAAGAGAGTAATGGTTTCGGAAACGTTATTACATATTTACATGTAGGTGACCTCTATCTTCATGCGTCCTTCCATTATCACCGTTTCAGTCGAAATACGATTCTTTTTCGACACAGGTCGACACAACGACCGGTCGTTCGCTGCTTTCTTTCATTCCATTTTGATTCCCGAAGCAAAAAGAGGGGAGTCACAAGTTCGAAGCCTCGTGACTGACAAACGGATGAATGAATCTAAAGCAACGGTTCAGGGATCACTTCCTTAACTCCTAAGGTTTGTTTTTTCCTCTCTATTCTTAGATTACCTGGAAGAATTGCTACATAGCAATAAGGCCGCTTGTAGCATATGAACTTAATATTTTTATACTTAAATTGCTGTTCTGTGTTGTCACTGTAAATTTATGTACAATAAAGAATATTTCATTAATTTTGATCTCAAAGCGGTTTTTTCCTTATTAATGATTAGTTACCTATCGAGTTCTTAGGTTTTCGCGATTGTTACACATAGGAAATGAAACTATTTTTCCGGATTTAAATCGCGTATATTTGTTTTTTCAAACAAACCGACGTTTCGGGCCCTTTACAGGTCCCATGGTCACGGTTGACTGTTGTTGTTGTTGTTGATTAGTTACTTATTATAACACAATTACAAGAAAAACTAATTTACAATTAAAATCTAAACAATGTCTAAAATAAAAAAAATGATAACGGAAATAAATAACAAGAAATATATCATGCAATACATCAGAACAAAGCCATTTTACACGTTCCTACAACATTACAAATTGAAAGTAATATGCAGACCGTTATTTATGACTACCCACCGCGATCGACACCGACGCCGCGACAGATAAATCGACGTGAAACATCTGTTCGTCCAATACCCATATACGTTTCGATGAAAAAACAAGCAAAAGGATAAGATAAATAAATAAGTGTAACCCATTTGTCGTCGCTTCCAACAAACGATGTTGGACTGACTCAGTTATATAATATTTATTCTAGGCATGAGTTACTGAGAATGGTAACATTGTTACATTGTTGGCGTCACTACCTGCACAAGGTGGCGAGGAGGGAGCCGTCCCCGTCGTGCCACAAGTGCGGTGCTGCGGATGACACCGCGCAGCACACCCTAGAGGTGTGCAGCCGGTGGGATGAGCAGCGCCGTACCCTGACGGGGACAACAGGGCAGGACCTTTGGCGGGCGTGGTTGCCGCCATGCTCGGTAACGAGGAGTCCTGGGAGGCGGTGGCCTTCTTTTGTGGAGAGGTTATGTCGCAAAAGGAGGCCGCGGAGCGAGTGCGCGAGATTGCGGCGGACGCGCACCCGCTTCGGCGCAGACGTGCGGGTAGAAGGCGAAGGCAGTTCGCTGCTCGCCTGATCCCCTAGTAAGGCCAGCAGGCTCTGGACAGGGACTCCGGAGCCTACATTGCACGGTCTCACTCATCTGGGGGTTGGAGGACAACCGACCCACACTTCCGTTGGCGCGGGAGCCCTGGCGTAGGCTAGGGCGGCCGGGCGGCGTCGTGGTGAATGTTCACCGACCCCACGGCGCCGACTCAACCGGCGAGAGGTAAACCCAGGGGGTTTTAGTGTAGTAGGCCCTCCAGTCTGGAGGGAGAGTCCCCACATAGCCCCTGAGTCTCCTTGGGCTCAGGGGTATCAATAAAGATTTAACCCCCATAAAAAAAAGGCTTGTGAGATTTGTTGTACGATCTGATATCGGAGGTCAAAATACTCCATGAATCGACAATTTAGAGAAGCACTAGCTAGATGCAGTCCTCGTATATTATAGAATTTTATTATTATCTCCTTGATCACTATTTTTTTTATTTTGATATATGTATACAGGTAAGGTAAAAAAGACAATAAAAGCTTAAATACCAGAAAGTAGGATTTTTAATTATATGAATAAAAAAATAAATCTTTCATAGATTTCTCATAGATGGCGCTACGACTAAGAAGTCGTTGAAAGACCAAGTACAAAGACACGACGCAAGCACATAGAAAGATTCGTGAGGTCCGCTGGTTCGTTCCGTGGCTTAGTCGGTATAGTGTCCGACACGGTATGCTAGAAGACGTCGGATCGAAGGAATTTTTTCTGAGTGTTCGATCTTTGTATTAATAATTATAACAAACTAGTGGAGTAATTTCACAAAAAATAATTGAATATCAATTCAATAAAAATTTAATATATGAATAAAATTGGGTCCCCGCGGCAAAGTGACCAAGATGATGGCAGCGTTCTCCCTTTGTATTGCTATGCTAATTAATACGTAGGGCAAGGAAGCTGCCAGACCGTAGATTTACCAAACAGTCTATTAACTTTTTGGATATTTTGTACAGATGAAGGGCACTGGGACCCCATGGGCCAAGAGTTTCCACTCCAAAGGCTGTAAATACTTTTTATTCTTTCACCAGCTCAGCTGCGCTCTTGCTGGTGTGCTGGGGATGGGCTGGGGCAAGTGTGTCGGCACACCAATGCCCGGCCCATACTCCAAGGGAAATAACCTCAATTTCTTTTTCTTCATCCTTTGAGAGCAGTTTCTTGTGCTGACGTGGAATCACAAAAGCATTTTACACCAACGAAATATAAACATAAATTATAGATTTATTTATCACATAAACTTTCAACCGATTAAGCAAGGTTCATCGACGAGCGCCTTTTTATCCCCTTGATGACTCTTATTCCTATCTCGAATCTCCATTAACCCAAACGGACCAATCTGCATTACCGCACAGCTTTATCGCGTCGTCAACCGGCCGATAAGTCGTCTAACAAATTACAAGGCGTTGTTCACTTTCTGGGTTACAAAAGGATGGAATTAGGAACATATTCCGTTTCAGTGCCTAAAGTATCTGTAGAGCAGGCACGTGTCAATTGGTATGGATCAATAAATAGTTATTTTATGCAACCAGAGAATTAGAAGTTTTCTCGGAATTAATTTACTTTTCTCGGAATTAATTAATATACCTATTTGTTTATTAAATAAAAGAGGTATACGCGATTTAGATCCGAAAGTATAGTTTCATTCCCAGTGTGTAACAATTACGAGAACCTAAGACCTTACCAAATAATGACTGTTAAGTCCAAGCAAGTAACATTACTACCATGTGATTTCTATTTTTCTTATTTTTTTCTAATTTCATTGTTTCTGCATATAAATTGTTCGCTAGAATATATCTCCTTTAACAAGGGATAGAGTTCTGTTTTATTGCAGATCGTGAAAAAATTTAATACTCTCCTAACGAATTGCTCTCCACTCGCTCAGTGCTATCCACGAACTCATTTCTGGAGCAAATAGCATTTTAACATATCTTTGAGTCAAATTAATGTTCAGCTCAAATTCATTCACTCGAATGAATGAGCAAGTAATATCAAAATTTAAGAATCTCTTTTTACAGATAGAAAATAATTTCTGAATTATAAATATTTGTCGGGAACATAAAAATCTTACTCCAACACTGTTGTCAATATTAACATCAAACTTATTAATAATTGTAACAAATTACCAACCCAATACGTACAGCAAAGATACTCGTAAAGAAGCTTCTTTTAACTTTTTAAATAATTTTATATTTAATGTAATTCATATGAAGTTTAAATTAAAAGCATATGTTTAGTTTAGTACGAACGCCGGTAGATGGCATTACTTGGACTTTACTTCGCGCTGTCGAAGCGCTTACAGATTTTGGTAATAAATAAGATGATGTGACGTCGACAAGGAACTACCTTGTTGACCCTATCACTCTCGCCACATTACCGATCAACCAGACCGCAGACACTCCACACGAAATTACCGTCCTCGCCGGAGAGGACGATAAGCTCTCTAGTTCAGCGGGAACTCGCGCAGATGCTCCCTTAAAGCACGCTTATTTGGCGGAAGTGACCAGTAGCGGCCTGAGCCGAGGTCCGTACCCAAAGGAAGGCCCTCAATAATAGCTTTTTCGTTAAATTCGGGTAACATGAGATACTAACAAAAATTGCCTATAGCCCGAGTTACAAATAAAAAACCATTTAAAAATATTTGATTTATTATATTGTATTACGTGGTCATTATTGCTTTACAACCTGCCAAATTCAATCGTATTTAATTTCCCTCGAGCTATCCAATTTTTTTCAAGAGAGTGGTTTACAAAGCGAGCATAAGAGGTGCGGAGAACCACATTTCATTTACATGAATTAACATGTCTGTTACACTTTATGAGGACTATGTTAGGATTATTTTTGCTTAAATTACAAACAATTATGACTGAGTTTTTTGGAATCATATTTGTAATGTCAATAAGAAAACTAGAAAAAAAAATTGTAATTTTAAGCATTTTTTTTTTCGAGGAGATAAGCCGAAAGAAATAGAACGTCCCGTATAAGTGAGGTACCGTTATGGCATAATAAACTTACCCTTTTTGACAACCTTGGGAGTCTTATTGCCCGCCTACAACCCTCAGGGTGCCAATTGGTACTGCGGTATACAAATCGAAAAGAAAATGTCAGTGAGCAAGTTTTCTCACTTTTCAGCAAAAGAAATAGAAAGAAATAAATCGCTCACCAAATCCTTGTTACGTCTGAAGAACTTTTACACGAGTCTTACCTGCGAACAAGAAACAATCATTTGTTAGCTTCGCATAAGGTTTTCAAGTTCTCTAAGCACGATGAATTGTATTGATGGAAAAAGGTAACCTTTACTGGGTTATTTCGAGTCATTCGTATATGCTATATTACACAATTCCATATACATATACTATACATATAAATGCACTCCTATTTATATTCAAAATTTGCCATTGAAAAGAGGTTTACAAGTAACGTGAAACAAACACTTTATACATATTCTGCGTACTTGGACTTCTAGGAGTGATAGCTATCAAGTTGTATCTACCTATATCACTCAAATAAATATTGTAAGTAATAAATGTAAACAAACCTTAATTTTACGTTTAGTTACGTTTTGTCAGGGGAATCTACGTTATGAACAGTAGTATTAAATAAATTTGACGATTTCAAGTGACGGCATTGTCATCATTAAAACACGCCTGGCCGAAGCAATCACAGTACCTCTCAGAGCTTTCAATCGCAAAGAGAAGCTGAGGAGCACTGACACATGATATAAGTTGACAAGTCCCACGTGCCTATAATGCCAGAAATAGGTAAGGTGGCAGTAATTCCCTGGGCGAATTCTTTCACAATCGATATGTGTAGTGTATGTAAGGTGCCGCTAGATGGCGTTGTATCGTTTTTGTGAAGTTTTGAAAACGCGCTCTTAGGGTCGTATTCCAGAACTCTACTCAATACTCAAGTCAGGACTTGAGTATTACAGTGAGCACTGAAAATCATAATCAAGTCTGCTCAAGTCCTGACTTGAGCATTGAGTAGAGTTCTGGAATACGACCCTTAAACTGATGTCGGAATTGTATTATAAACTAATGAAAAATAATCTAATGAAAAATCCCAAACAGACATAAGACTGCAGTACTAATTAATATGTTTTAGTTTATTCTAATTTCTATTAATAATAAATTGAACTTAATAAAAAATCTTTCGATAAAATAATTCGTAAAACTTAATGTAGCGTAAATTGGAATGTTTTCTTTGTAAAATTAAAAATAAGGTATTTAATTAATAACTATTGTAACTATAGTGAAAAAATAGGGTGGTTTGCATCAATATTAGACATAACTGGTTGAAGACTGTACCACCTCAGTCAACCGTGACCATGGGACCTGTAAAGGGCCCGAAACGTCGGTTTGTTTGAAAAAACAAATATAGGCGATTTAAATGCGGAAAAATAGTTTCATTTTCTATGTGTAATAATCGCGAAAACCTAAGAACTCGATATGTATTGTAAACTGTCGAGCAAATTACAATATACGATTACATCCACTTGCTTAAATAAGGCGCATTTTTTGGAAATTCAAATAATTAATCCTGAAACCAAAAGTATTTGTTAAAATAATACGGAATAATATGTTTTGATTAAGTTAAAAGCAACAATCCTTAGGTACAAACAAACAAAGAAAGGCACCAACTAGTCGATTGTCTATAATCGCATTAACCCAGTTAAGAATAGCCTGCGACTTTCCTTATCTCGTCGTGGACACAGCACCCGCTTGTGTTCCCCACTACTAACAACCAATTACCACCCGGTAATTATCCCCTCTCAGGGTTGTATAGAGGTCGGGGGTAAACAGTGCTTTGTAGTTCATTGGACACAATCAGTACTGAGATACAAAGATTGGAGGCTGAGTAAAACAACGCGCAAATTATATAATTTATAATAAAAGTGATTGAGTTCGTTTCGAAAAGCGTTTGCGATGCAGTCATGCCAACTGTATCCAATATGCATTCCAACTCCTGTTTTGGAGTGGAGTGGCGGCGAAGTCAAAATGCAAACACATCCTAAATCATACGCCAGAGCAAAGCTATTAACAAATCTGGGAAAGATTCTTACTTTTTAAACGCTGTAACAAATGTGAAACCTGTGACACGGAACTGTGTGCATTAGAAATGACTAATTAGCGCGATCGTAATTTATTAGTTTATTTTTAGCAATAAGACTGTGCTCAGTCAAAGTCAAAGACAAATAATCATTTATTTCCACACGTAAAATTTTTACACTTGAAAACGTCATTTTTTAAGCTACTGCTCGTTCACTGTGCCCTGTGCCTTCCCTGAGAAGAACGAGCAAGAAAGTTTTATTTTCCTTTATTGAAAATAGTTCGATTTGACACGAGTACGATGGATAAAAAAATGGCAACACTTGCAGTAGGGCCGGAAGGTGTATTCAAGCTATTACAAAGACACATCTAGGTAAGCCTAGGCAGTTATCGGCTCTATCCTTTCCTACCGGACTTCACTACAGTGAAGCTATTGTTTTATAATAATAATTCAATATAGTAGTATAGTAGTATATAAAGCTGCCTACAGTGATCTCTTGTGGTGTCTCTCATTCAGTGATCCTGGAATTCTAAATAAAGAAGAACATCCTTAAGTTTTATATCCTCAATACCAGAAATCTCCCAAGTTAAATACAACCCTGGCTCTGCAGCGTGCAGGTTTGTTACAAGCCACTGAATTAAATAATTAGGATCATTTGCAGCCAGCATGCAGCAACCTTTCTCTGATTGAGTCTTTTGATTGCAGAAGGTTAATGCGCTTTTGTTTATTTCAAATTCACAATCACAAGTTAGCAACGCGTTTGTTTGGTTTATTTTTCAAAGACAATCGTTCATGCTGTTATTTGTCAATTGTGATAAAATATTAATTAGATATATATATATAGTTAAAAATGGATAATACAACTTTTAAATAGTGATTTATAAATGGGAAACCGTGTTCTTGCCTCAATTAATTATTTACCATAGTCTGTAACGGGTAGAAACTATGCTTTTGAAGCAAGAAATATATAATTTGTTTTATTGCGTTAATTCCTACATGTGTAAGTCGTCAAAAAGCCAGGTCCGTATGCCCTATACCAACAGTCGATTTTATATTTGTACCATTGTACAGTGTTACCATTTTATATTAAATTGGTTAATCCTATCCGATTATTATCGATTAGGTCGTCGAATCCATTAATTCCATTATAAAATGAAATAAATTCTACAAAAAATATACTGGTAAAGTACCTATGTATAGTGAAACGAACCTTAATATGTGTAACAAAACAAGCTAAAATGTGCATAAATATGCTAATTCCGTTAATCTAAATGCGGTTGCCGACGACAAAATTACGCTAATGACATAATAGCTAAACTGATTTGCTCGTACCGTTAATTGCTCGCTCTAAATACATCTATTGTTTTGCTATACTTATATTACTCAAATTCTCTGCAATGCAGTGGTTTATCTTTTTATAAAAAAATAGTAGATTTCATGAAAGCAATAAAATGTCAGAGACCTCTGCTAGTAAAGAAACAGCGGATATTAGTTTTCATATATCTCACACACAGCATTAACATCTGGCACTAAGCACTGGAGAACTAAATACTAGAGTTTATGAGGCAATGCGCGAAAAGAGCCGACAGACGAGAAGTTTACGAGGGGCCTCGTTGCCGGCAATGGCGACCTGCAAAGTAAACAAATAAAACGTCATCCGTTTCGTTACCGCTTTAGGAGTGAAAAAGCGCTTTTTGTTTTAATTTTACGGTATTTTCTTACTGGCTTAGACTTTACTAATAAGTGAGTGATCTCAGGTTATGAAACTCGAGTACAATCGAGCACAAGAACGCCTGAAGATTTACGAAGTACGAGTGAGCCTCTGACTATAAAATGGAACGACAATAGTGAAGGCTTTCTCCACTAGAGAGAATTGCGAAAAACATATTTTAATAATAATAAAAATAAATTCTTATTGTCCGTAAAAGGGTGAGACACTTGCGATCGCGCACAGAATTAATGGTTTTTTTTGTGTTGCTCTCATCTGTTTCTATTGTGCAAGTGACTAACCCTTAGACATGAGCATTTTGTAATTTACTAATAATGTATGGAGCAGTGCTGAAATAAATGATTCTTATTATAATAGACATTATATAATTTTACCTTTCTCAGGCGATCTTATAGTTTTTGTGACAAGTGTCTACATGATGTTTTGCAAACTCGTTAAAAACATTTAAGAAAAAGTTAGGAGAACTGATATTGTATAATGATGCAACGGAAGTCTGTTTCTATTTCCTTTACAACAGGAAATAGAAACGGAAACAGATGCTTAAAGTAAATCTTACAGGAAATGGAAGTGGTTAACACAAGATCTCTAAGAAATTGTTCCAAACAGGGCTTGTTTTTGGTTTCATAATTACACTTAATATTAGGGGTTAAAGTATGAAATTGCCGTTTTATTGCAATAGGTTTTTTGAATTTTCATAGAATCTTCATGGTTTGAGGTTTTCGAATGAAACTTTTTTCAAATGGTTTCTGTGATTTTTTTTTAAATTTGAAACATTTGAATATCGACTTTCAATTGTTTTTGTTATTCAATTTAGACAAGAAAGATGGATACTGCGAAAATTCGAGTGATTTTTGAATACGAGTTCCGACGCGGAACTAACGCGGCAGAAACAGCCCGCAATATCAATGCTGCGTTTGGAGAGGGGTCTACTAATGAACGCACCGTGCGATTTTGGTTTAAACGCTTTCGTGATGGAAATTTCGACTTAAAGAACGAGGCACGAGGAAGACCGCCCACACAGGTGAATAACGATGAATTAAGAGAGATAGTGGAAGCCGATCCTAGTCAAACTACCCAGGAATTAGCGGCATGGTTTAACATTACCTTACCCACAATATTGACTCACTTGCGTCAAATCAATAAAATAAAAAAATACGAAAAATGGGTGCCTCATGATTTGACTGATCTGCAGAAAGAAACGCGTGTTGAAACTTGTGTTGCCTTGTTGAACCGGTACCGAAATGAAGGAATATTGGATCGAATTGTAACATGTGATGAAAAGTGGATTCTTTATGATAACCGGAAAAGAAAAATGCAATGGCTGACCCCAGGTCAAATGCCACAACAGTGTCCTAAAGCAAAACTTACCAATAAAAAGGTAATGGTAACTGTTTGGTGGTCTCAGCATGGTGTTATTCACTATAGTTTTCTCCGATCTGGTCAAGCAATAACGGCAGATGTCTATTGTGCCGAACTCCGAACCATGTTGACAAAACTAGCAGTAAAACAGCCCCGACTCATGAATCGATCTTCACCATTATTGCTCCACGACAACGCGAGACCTCACACAGCACGAGAAACCATTTTGACCCTTCAGGAACTGCAGTTAGAAACCATTCGTCATCCTCCGTATTCACCAGACCTTGCTCCAACGGACTACCATTTTCTTCGTGATTTGGACAATTATCTACGTGACAAGAAGTTTTCTTCCCAGGAGGCAGTACAAAATGCTTTCACACAGTTTGTGCAGTCTAGATCGTCGGAGTTCTATCGCAAAGGCATTAATAACCTTCCCATTAGATGGCAGCAATGTATAGATAATAATGGCAACTATTTTGATTAAATAAATTTGTTAAAAATTTAAAAAATAAACAATTTAGATTTTCAGTACAAATCGGCAATTTCATACTTTAACCCCTATTACAACATTAAATTAAACAGCTAAAAAACGCGCACTCTGCGCAAACTGCGCCAGCGCGGTATGGCGTCGCCAATATTGTAAACTTCCGATTAAATTCCGATTAAAGCAGAGGTCTGTTGCATCACTTATATTGTAGCGGTTCTAATGCATATTTTAGGAGTGTAATGTAAACATTGTTATAGTAATCAAGATATTATTTGGTATCCAGGTATTTGCACAATTTACGTTATATGTTTCAATATAACGATACTATAGGTCTATTTATTCTGTTCTTAGATGTTGTTTATATATGACTGTGTTAACTGAACAAATAAATAAATAAATAAAAATAATTGTGATATATAGCACAGATAACACAGCTTTGCAAAGACAGGCACGAGTAAATCCTATATTTCAAGTCGTTAAGTCTCTACCTCTGGCCGAAATAAGAAAATAATATTTTCTCTTAGATACATTTGAAACTAAAAAATGAAGTTAGCTAAAAAACGTATGGAACTTATTCGAGGTACATAATTACGTAGGTACCTAACCCATTGGGAGACAGCCTTGATGGTACGTACGCGTGTTCTACATTAACATCAACGTACTAGGTACACAAGGTAACTTTAAATTCCTTGGACAGGATTAAAATAATAATACGAAAATATGAGCTCATTGAACGCCGGTCGGCATGTTGACCGCCATGTATTATATGTCGGGTGGCAATTTCATAAATTTCCCGCCAACACCCGCCGATCCCACCAATAACTGCCAAAAGGCAAAGGCCGCTTAATGGTGTGTCTAGTTTGCTTATGAGGCGATTAATGATATAATTATTGATTTTAAATTGCCCATTAAAATGCCTGGATATTAAAACGATTACTAATATTTGGAAATAAAAGCATGGACGGAAATCGTGAATTGATCGTGGTGATTTTTACAGTGATTGCTTTAGCTGAATTTCAGTTTAAAATAAAGTTACAAGATTCTTCCAAAGCTTTATAATTACTTTCAATTTATGAAATAATTTAAGCGCTGTAGGCAATTGCGTAATTTTAATAGTTGTTCTTTTTATTCAAATTGATTTGAACTTCGTAATTGTCATGTTATACTACGAGAGCCCGCGAGTTGTTACTTTCGGAGCTTCATTAAATTTTACTAGCTTTAGTCATAACGTTCAATTGTAATCATTCAATTAGTCAATTATTAAACACTGAAATATCACAACGTTATATAAACAGTGAACACGTAGGACGCAATTAGAAGTAGTTCTTTTGTGGTTACCAATTACGGCGCTATCGCTAGAGACCACGGTTAGAAATGAGGGTTGTAAGTTTGTAAGATTTTGGGCGGGGAACAAAAGGATGTCTTGTCGAGCTGTTTTGGTGTAAAAAGGTGAGTAAACGGATTCCAAGTGTTATTGTGCGTTTTCCAATGCTTTTCCTCCGAGTTTCAATAGTAAATGTCATTTACATTACTTTCAAATTTATATTTATTTTAAAAGTCTTATATTTATTCACAATCTCACTTTTGATAGAAAGTGAAAATGTAGACTAGAACGGACCTACAGGCTCAATTAAAATTACTTCGCCTTTTGTGCTATTTGTTGGTGTTGATATCATTTTATTTGGGAAAATAGAATTGCTCAATAAAATACAAAGTTACTTCTATCCTGTCGGTTGAGAAGATAGATAAGACGTGACGATAAAATGAATCATGGTACTTATTCCAGCCCCATATCCCATAGAATATGCCCAGAGAATTTGCAAAAGAGGTTACCCTTTTGCATATTCTAGGGAAATGCCCTTAACAGAATGCCTTATGATAACTCTGGCTATAACGCTCCAATTATCACGTATCCTTTGATGGTACAGATTTGGAAGTTACAGAAAAAATCTGTTAGGTAACAGTGCCAATCAGTTGAAAATTATGACGAGTTTGGCTTCTCTTTGATATATTTGTTAACGGAAAATGAATCGTTAAATTGAAGTGAAAGGCGAACCGTTTTAGAACAGTTTCACATCTACAGATTTTATATATTCTGTTTGTACTTTGTATAGAATCAGTCGTATCGACACCGAACCAGAATGTATAGAGTGAAATTCAAATACTTTTATTTCAAAATTTTCTATATTTAATAAATCTTTATTTCAAAGGTCAGCAAATTATTTGAAAATGTCCATTAATTAAACACTGCTCCTACTCATTCGCGAGGCAGGTTCCCCGTAATCAACTTCATGCAGCCCATCCGAGCCCTCGACTGCATGAAGTTGATTTCGACTACACGCATTAACTGCAAAATTGCAGCGAATCTGTTAGCAGCCATTAAGAAACAAGTGCAACCTCTTTTTTTCACATTTATCATTTACAATATTTGCTTCAAACATCATGATTCAAAACAATCTGAAAGTGCTAAACGTGTCACTACCGTGGGTTTTTATCATCCAAGTGCGCAGAAGCTGTTTAATAAAGAACCATTAGCATAAAGATTTTGTTTCACTATAGTTTTTAATCTCGTAAATGGCTAATTTTGAATATCAGCCGGAATGTTATTATAGGAACGTATTCATTGCACCTTAAATTAATTAAATAAAAAGAGACGAAGTGAGCAGCAACAGTGGATGAACCCCCATGCATACAATTCCCTGTAGAGCACAAGTTTCTTGCTGCTTACTAAACAAAGTCATTGTAAAATCATATAATAATGTGTGCCATAGAGAAGTGGGTCAAATATCCCCTTGAGTTGGGAGATAACGCATCCCTACACAGGCGTCTCCGCGGCCCATTACGGCTGAGTTAACGCGTGTTTGTGTAATCGCAAAAGTAGAGCCTACATTTTGAGGATGCAATTTAGGCGTTATTACGTGTGTGATCTGGGGCCCTACCCTCGAAACATGAAATACGTAGCTACGGCCGATTTACCACCATGCATGACATACAGACTTGAGTTTCGATCGGGGTTAGAACTAAGAATGTATGTCAATGCGATTTAACAGTTTTGAACGGGTGTACGTCTTTTCGTTGACGGGATAACGGTCGTAACTACGGATTTCGTGTTTCGAAAGTAGAGCCCTAGAGTTGAGGAATCGACAACCGCACTTAGTGGAGGCTAATAGTCTGCCTACTCCGGTGGGTAGTAATAATGAAACCCGGGGATCGATTCAGTACCTTACGATAACCCAGTTGTCAACCGATTAGATTTGATATCATACGATTTCTTTTCATTTTTATTCTCTACACCCGAATCGAACGTCAAACTGTCGTAGTCGACACCGAACCGAAATAACGTCACACCCGTGCGATTACTTGAACTTCTCGACCGGCAAAGAATACAAACGTTATTCAGAATACAGTTGCCGAACGTCTATTGTTTACAAAGCAAGAACGTAATACGAAAATCTCATATTATTTTAAATAAAGTCTGGATTTTGGTCAATTTTTTAATTTATTTTAATATAAGACTAATGATAGATAGATAGATAGATAAAACGTTTATTTGTTACTACATTCACACGTACACAACAGCAAAAAAATAAAAAATAAAAACATAAAAACACAAACAAAACAAAAAATAAACAAAAACAGCAGAGTCGCAGCACTGCTAGACACCCAGTTATGTACGTGTGCTGCAGCAGTGCAAAAAGGTCATAGCTCAGCGTCGGTGTTTACTCAAAGCAAACCGCTGATTTAATGCATTCCTATATTTTAGGCCTATAAAGTCTTAAAAAGTACATAAATTTTCATTTTTCTTATAATCTGTAAACGTTGTTGGATAACGATGTCATATCCGAATCCGAATCTAACGTTTAACTCGGAATGTTCTGAATAGCTCGGAAAGCGCCACTCGATTCGAGAATTTTATCCAATAGAATGATTCGGTTAAAATATCGAGGAGTTCTGAATCGAGGTCTGGAGTAGATTATCTAATGAAGTTATATAGAGTAGTAAAGTTTGCTGAATGGTGGATGCATCTACGTACTCAATAGATGACCTTTTGGGTAGCGTATTTTAGTCAATATGTTTAGGAAAATTAAAAGCAGGAACATCACATTTATGGCATACTTTATCGTCATCATCAACCCATCATACTGGCACATATGATGGGTTGCTGCTAAGCACAAGTTACTCTGATATCAACGCTCTCTTTTGAAACGTACAATGTAATCGCATGTATTTAAATAGACATTTCATCTGTACACGACTAAATTGTGAAAATATCTAATAGAAAATATAATAGAAAGTGTAAAAGATGTTGAATGCATTACTTTACTTTTTTGCGTTATGGAGGACTTTGCAGAACTTTGGTAGAACAGTTGCACCTCAATTGGAAGGTCAAATCGAATCCCGGTTGCGCCATTAATGCCATTAATTTCTCAGTTGTGATGTACACTTTTTGTTTAGTAACAAAAAAAAACGCGAGGTTCGTCATTTGAAGTACATGTAATTTGTTTTTATATTTAATCCTTCATTACTTATTACAAGTACATACGAATGTCCAGCATGAGCGCCTATCGCTGCTGGCCGTAATCAGGGATGTGGTCGACAGTGACATGGCGTGGACAGCAGTTTCCGCCTTTTGCGAGGCGGTGGTAAGAGCGAAGGAGACGGGGAAGCGAATGAGGGAAGACGATATGTTCTCTCATCCGATCCTTCGCAGGAAGGTTGGGCGCTGGCGGCAAGCACATCTCCGCCGGATGCCTTCAGAACCAGGGAGACAGGTCCACGAGGTTGCATAACGTGTATTTTGACTCTTTAAGTAGTCTCCCAAGGTGGTACTGGAGACGGCCGTCGCTGATGAGTTCCGATCAGAAAGCGACGGCGCGAAACACCGTCAAGTTTTAGTCGTAATCGACTCAAATGATTTTATTTAACTTACACTCTTTTTGAGTTATGGGTTTGTAACCAAGAATCTTCCAAATACAATACACGTATTACAGGATTGTTTGTAATTTTTTTTTACAAAAAGATTCCGAAGCATATATTAAGATTATCATTTCCTAAGTACAGTACAGTAAAATTTACATTAAAAGTATTTTAATTGAAAAATCATATTACAAAATTGAAGTGTATGTTTTAGATAAAGACGGAAAGACGACGTGGGTTTTTTTTTTTCAATTATCAATCAAAGTGTATTCCATAGCATTTAAGTTTATTTGAAAAGAGCTTTGTCCTAGAGTTTCTTGCTCGTTCTTCTCAGGGAGATCAGCGCAGTATAGTGAATACTGCTCATTCGAGCAGTAGCTTAAAAATGACGTTTTCGAGTGTCTAAGTTTTACCTATGGAATAAATTATTATTTGCCTTTGAAATAACCATTGTCAGCTATTGCCTTCTGAAAGATCGTAACGATTGAGCGATAGAGACATTATGCCTGTGACAGGAGGAGGCAGGTCATTCCATATTTTAGTAAAGGCATACTTAAAGCAACCCCGGGCGACAGCCAATGACATGGGCGGCGGGGTGAATGGTGTTTAATACAGACGAGTACGTCGTAAGTAGGTACGTGAAGCTAGTTTAAATCGCTCGAGACCATGCATTATCCTGACACTACTCAACCCCTACCCATCCCGCCTAGGGAAGACTTGAAATGCCCTGACCTAATTCGTATGTAATGTACGCTCCGGCCACTCCGCAGTGGCATGCTTTACGTTGTGAATCTTCTCGTAGATAGACGCAGGTTTCTAATAATTCATGTTCTATTGTTTTTCAATATATTGAATAGAATCATTTATTTTATATTATCAATGTCACAATATTATATCAAGGAATAATAAGGTCATCAGTAATATAAACAATAATAATTAATATAACACAAAATAGTATATAACAAAAAAATATAAATAAACACACAATATTGTCGGAATATGACGACATCAAATAAAAATGAAATTACAATCATTGTTTATACAAAACTCGAACAACAAAGAAAAATTCCTCCGATCATACTGGACACGAGTCAGCGTCTTTTTCGTCGTAGCATTTTTTTAAATGAAACCAAGTGACAGGACGAACAATCGTACGCCTGGTGGTAAACGAGCGCCTGTCCACAGTGCCACCCAGAGCTTTAAATCGCAACGATCTGAAGGACACTGCTACTGCGCCCTTCACCCTTACACAAGTCCCATGTGCATGTAATTTCACCAGAAACCTTACCTCTTAAAACCGGAATGCAGTAATGCTCAAATTACTGCTTGGCGGCAGAAATAGATACGGTGGCAGCACTTCAATTGACAAACTACACTCCCGGACACGTAAATCGAGCCACCTTGCATTTTTATCCTATAATATAAATAAAATTTAACATATGGAAATGGCGTTTAGTATACCAGTTTCAAAGTTGCATAACGGCATTTTTGAGCAATGAAGCATTTTTAAGTTAAGGGCATTTAATATTGAAAATGCAAGATGACTCGAATTATGTGTCCGGGAGTGTGTTTCACAAGGAGCTCTACTGCTACTGGGCGTTCTGGATAGTGCCATGGAGTGACTTCTATCGATCAAATACTATAGTACAGGGCATTCCCTAGTCTGCGACCAGGTCTCTTTGAGAGGATTTAGACCATAGACCGCCACGCTGGGCCAATGCAAATTGGGCATTTCACAAGCTTTACCAAGGATGAGAACCTCCAAGTTTCATCACGACATTTAACTTCACCGTCAGCGAGAGTTATTGAAACTAAACATTCACAAAAATACTTATTATAATCATCAATACATACCATCATAGAGATTCGAACCGATTGAAAAGCAACCGTCCTTCGACTAAGCTACCACCGCTTGATGTAGAAATACAATTGAAGATAATTTCATATATAGAAACGTTGGAGATGGTCCCGAAGGAAACGTCGCCACATCAAAATCTAAGCCGCGCCGTCATGCAGCTCGATAAATCAAGCAGGGAGGTACAATCTAAGGCGTCATTGGTTCAGCAACGATATGACAGACACGCTAACAAATTGTTATTAGAGAGAACGTTACCAAACCACCCCGGGGAATTGTATGCTTTGAAATACGTTAGGTATTGGATAGATATTCCAGAATCACACACATCATCCCGTGAGAGTCGTAAAATCACACTAGAAGTTTATCTAGGAGCTGGCCAGCAGCGTCAATATGTGGACAAGATAATAAATGATCGTAAGATAATATGGGGAATTAGAGTCTGTGGAAACAATGTACTACTGCATACATTATTACGAGGAGACCAAGACAATATTA